>NC_088360.1:136955526-136985526 GCF_034508935.2 Berghia stephanieae | reverse complement strand
GGGACCAGTCTGGAAGCGATCAATTCACCCCACCCACCAGCGAACCCACCCACGTGATGGATAATGTTGGAGCTATCCCCCCCAGTAGGAACCACAACAACCACCGGCTGGTGGTTTCTGTCCCCCCGACCATCCAGTTGAGCAGTGCAGAGGAATCGGTCTTAAGGAAAGGTCTCAAGTTCATCCCACTGCGAAGAACGTCCGACCAGTCCCGCATTGAGTCGGATGTACGTCGCTTCATGCGTATTTTACGCTTGAAGTATCACTTCAAAGATGATGAACGTGACCATGACTATGACCGTGACCCTGAGGATCCGTTTGCCGCTTTCTCACGACGTAAAAGAAACTGGACTCCTAGTCCTGGCAAGTCCCCTACACTCGACCTGTTTATCCAGACTTGTCTTAGACAGATAGAGGCACTACGACCCACACCTATCAAGAGGTCTAACTTCACCCGTCTTGAATGGGCTGCCGTACGATCACTTAGATCACGTCGTGATATAGTGATCAAAGCGGCTGATAAAGGAGGGGCCGTAGTTGTTTGGGACGCTGAGCTCTATAGAGCTGAGGGCCACAGGCAATTGAGTGACCAGATATTTTATGAGAAAGTGACTTCGGACCCAACACTTGCTAACAACACCAGAGTCCACCAGACAATCCAGTCTTTGATATCGCAGGGAGAATTACCTAGTAGAGCAGAGGTCCTTAAACACGACCCCAGCGACCTAGGTAATCCATGTTTTTACATGCTCCCTAAGATACACAAGATCCGGGTATTGTCTGACACTCCACCTGGAAGGCCGATTGTGTCGGCTATCTCGTGCCCCACTGAGAAGGTATCGCAGTTCCTCGATGCGGTATTTCAACGTATAGTTCCCACCCTGCCATCGTATATCAAGGACACTAACCATGCTCTTGGTGTCATTACGAAATTCGATTCCAGGATGAACGTCCACGGCTAATTTTCACCATGGATGTGAAGGCACTGTACACATCCATACCGCATCCTGACGGACTGCGTGCCATCAGGCATTTCGTCGACCGCCATCCATTACCAGGGATTTCCAGCAACAGCATTGTGAGGCTCACCGAACTTGTGCTCACACTCAACACTTTTGAGTTCAATGATGTATTTTTCCATCAGATCTCAGGTGTTGCGATGGGCACCAAGATGGGTCCCTCATATGCTAACCTCTTCATGGGCTACCTTGAGGAAACCTTCTTCCATCAGTACAGTGGACCTGCCCCGAGCTGTTCAAAAGGTACATTGACGACTGTTTCGGCATTACGTCATTGACCCACAGCCAGTTGAAAGGGTTCATCCTAGCGATGGACTCCTTCCACCCGTCCATAGAGTACACTTATGAGATTTCAACCTCTGAGGTGAACTTTTTGGACATCAAGGCTGTATTGACCAGCACGGGAGTACGGACCACTGTACACTACAAGGAAACGGACAGTCACAGCTACCTGCTCTATCGGTCATCCCATCCGGTGAAGTGCAAAGACTCCATCCCATTCAGTCAGATACTCCGCTTACGGAGACTCTGTCTGGAAGATGATGAATTTGCGCTTCAACGTGATCGCATGCTCGATTTTTTTAGGGCACGGGAATATCCCGAAAGGGTTTTGCTTAAGGCTGTCCGGAAAGCCAGCCTCGTGTCGAGAGAAGCAGCAATGAGGCCTCGCAATGCCAGGAAGCAGGAGACACAGCGTCCCATTTTAGTCCTCACGCATCACCCCCATGCCGATCAAGTGAGGAACATCCTATTGCAGAACTATGGGATCCTCCAGGCGGGCGAAGACACCCACAGAGTTTTCTCAGAACCCCGTTGGTAGCATATCGACGGGATCGTAACCTGAGGGATCTCCTTGTCAGAAGCCGCCTGGAACCCATACCTAGGGATGGACCTAAAGCCAGATCGTGTATGCGACCCGATGCAAGACTTGTGGGCACCTGTGGGAGTATGACAGAGTCAGCTTTCCAGACAAGATTTGGGACATCAGGCGGCCGTTTACTTGCACTGACCGTAATCTAGTCTATGCGATTACGTGCTCCCTGTGTGGGATTGCTTACGTTGGTGAGACCGGAAAGAGGCTGGGTGACAGATTCGTGCAGCACTTGCGTGACATATCGAACTGTGCAGACACAGCAGTGGCCAGACACTTCAATCTGCCAGACCACTGCGATGTACAGTGTGTGCGTGTGTGTGTGCTCAGTTTTTGCCATTCGGACACTTCCGCCCGTCGACGTAGGGAAACTCACCTGATCAAGTTGTTGGGAACGCTGACTCCACGCGGACTCAACACCAGGATTGACCACCACTAGATGTCAACGTCACCCATATTCATCACCACTGCTGCTCTCACTTCTGCCACTACAGCTACTGCTGCTGCTACTACTACTACTTCTACTACTTCTACTACTACTACTACTACTACTACTACTACTTACTACTACTACTACTACTACTACTACTACTACTACTACTTACTACTAGCTACTACTATTACTACTACTGCTACTACTACTACTACTACTACTACTACTCTACTACTAACTACTACTACTACTACTACTACTACTACCACTACTACTACTACGACTACTACTACTACTATCCTACTACTAAAGTACACTACTACTACTACTGTTCATACTACTAAATCTACTATCTATCTTCTACTAGCTATAGCTACATCTATCTACTATTATCCACGATTCATAGTCATCTATCCTAGCTATCTCTACTGTGTACAATCATCACTTGTTCATCCACCGATTCATATGCATCTATCACTCGCTGTTACTCCTCTCTCACTGCCCTCCACCCTTTTTCTCCTTATATCTATCCTCCTATCCTCTGCTGTTTCTTCGCCCTTCTTGTCCCTCCCCTCCACCCTTTCTCTCCTCTCCCCCCTCTCTCTCTCTCTCTTTCTTCCTTCTACGTGTCTCTGATCCCCTCTCACGTCCGCTCAACCAACCCCCCCCCCCCCCGTCCCCTCCCCCCCCCCTTTTTTTTTTTTTTTTTTTTAATAATTTTTTTTTTTTTAATTTTTATTTTAAATTTTTTTCTTTTATTAATTTCTCTCTCTCTCTCTCTCTCTCTCTCTCTCTCTCTCTCTCTCTTCTCTCTCTCTCTCTCTCTCTCCCTTCTCTCCCCTCTTTTCTGACCATCTACCTATCTATCTGCCTATCCATCTATCTATTTATTGGTGTATTCCACTTTACTATCGCATCGTTCCTTCGCGAAGATTCGACCTTCGCTCATCCAACAAACCCCCCCCCCCCCCCACCTCCGCCGTGACCCTTTCACCTCGCCCCCTCCAAACCCCCCCCCCCTTACTGTTCCACTACAGCGTTCTACTACTACTACTACTACTACTACTACTACTACTACTACAACTACTACTACTACTACTACTACAACTACTACTACTACAACTACTACTACTACTACTACTACTACTACTACTACTACTACTACTACTACTACTACTACTACTACTACTACTACCAATATGTCTTTTATCTTCCATTATAGTCTGGAAAGTTCTGTTCCCTGACGCTGACCTCTGCTTATCAATTAGATCACCCCCCTGGGGCACACTATCCTCTACCCACGCCACGCTAACATTTCATTCATACTGCAACCACCATTGAGTACAGAACGACACAAGTTATTTTCCATTATATTTTATTTGTTTTCCACGTTTATTTGTGTATTGTTGTGCTGACGAAGGGTTTGTACCCGAAACGTCCATTGTCTGTTTTGTTCCCATACGAAGCCTTTCCATTTTCACTCTTTCGTTAGTATTTTACGATCACCGGCTTCAGGCAGCCCTTACCGTTTTCTACTTTTAGGTCAAGAACCCCACCCCAGCCCTAGTAAGATTGTGCTGTCGGTATTACATGTATCTAATCATAAAGGTGGATTTAGAAAGACGGACATCTGGTATATAAAATGAAAGTTTAATACAAAATTAATAAATTTCGTTTTTAAAATCGATGTAAACAAGAACATTGTAAAAAGAACTTCAGTTTTAATAATTAAGTTATTAACATACAAATTGGACTCTTTCAGACACTTTTAAAACATCTTTGTATGATATATCTATATATTGAATTTGCGTTGTAGTTCTTTAATTTTGAATTGGTTAAATGTAAATAGAGCAATGAAAAAATTTAGACAGCGATTTATTACTTTTTTCTTGTTTTGCAATAATTTGTAATTTCCCTTGCATAATTTGCCTTCCCCCCCCCCCCCCCCCCCCCCGCATAATTTGGGATATTTTTTTGCCTATTAGGAGAATGAAGGATTTCTGGACTAAATAATGATAATGATATTAATATATTAAAAAAGATAAAATGGGACATTAATAAATAGTGCAACCAGGATACAATCATATCAGATTCAATGAAAATCTAGACCCAGAGAAGACATGAAAAATCTTTGGGTTATTTTCTTCCCTCCTTTATTACTATACATTATCATCTAGATATACATTTTTTAAATTAAAAAATATGAATAGTTTTTAGAGTGCTTGCGACGCACCTAGGAAATGGGATAGACAAAAAATTCGAGAATTACAAGTAAATGATCCCATGAAAAAGAAAGTTAAAGGAGACTGGTTCAAATAGGGAACAGATGTAGATTCCAAGAGCACACTACTTAGTTTGAGATACCTAATAGTTTCATCTAGACACCAGCGCAGGACCCCAGCAAGAAAAATACTCTCAAATGTTTACGGAACATCAAAAAGAAAACTATTAGCAATATATAACAGATGATTTACAAGGAAATAAATATATCTCCCAAAACTTTAACTTTACATTTGACTGTTTCCCTCTCAGTCAAGGATTCCAAGAGAAAGGACAAAACCAAGTAATCTCATTTCAAGACAACAACAAAAAGCAAACAGATATAGGGATATAGAAGACACAGTAAGTGGCCTCTCTGCCCACTATGGGAGGTCAGAAACCCCACCCAGTGGGTGTACTGTAAAGATAAGCAGTCACATTATAATCCAAACACACGCTATAATCTCTTCAACGATATACTCCCCATTGATAACGATTGCTTTCTTATGTTCCATATATTTTGAAAAACTTTTTTCCTTTTCTAAAAATAAAAATAAAACAAAGACCAAAACCCAAAGTATAATGCTGCCATAAAATTATTCTACCTTATTCTTTGTCGAGAAAATCATTACAAATTACTTTAAATATTGTTTTTAAAATGACCACCAACTTATAAAAATTTTGAATAAGTCTCGGGTTACCCTGTCCCAAAAAGAACAAAATGATTATATTTCAATATTTCAACAACAATTATGAATTATCCATAATTCAACATTCATGAATTATTTAAAAATTTAATAATAATAATAATAATAATAATAATAATAATAATAATAATAATAATAATAATAATAATAATAATAATAATAGACTTTAATAGAGCGCACAGTATCCTCAACCATGAAACATGAAGCTCTTGGCACTTGACATCAACACAAAACAATATAGAAAGTACATGACATCAAAAAAGAAATGTTTTCAAGGATTTCTTGAACACAGACAATGATTTGGATTCCCGGATGCTCAGTGGAATGGTGTTCAAAACAGGCGGACCAAAATGAGAAAAGGACCTTGTTCCAGCCTTTATAGGAATGCGTGGGATAGCCAAACGGGTGATCTCATTGGAGGAACGCAAAGGTCGGTTTGTTGAATTTTTTATTGTTTTTTTCAATCCATCGAAGACGAAATATATTAGTTTGTAACAATAAATTAGCTCATGAGTACATTTTACAAATATAACTGTATATATTAAGTATTTGACAATCGTTCGCAAAAGAACACAAGCCTTTCCAAATATTGTTGACCAATGAATACTCAGCACAAGGCTTCAAAAGCTCCATGTACCTTAAACATAGCTCATTATTCGTGCACAGAGACACAATAAATATCACATTTATAAATTCATGAAAGTATGCGGAGCATGCATTTATATTGATAATAACAAGAAATGAAGTGAGTAGAAAAGTGTCAGAAGACAATAGAGAATAAAAACTTTGAGGTGATGGGGGCTCGGACCCACGACCAATTGTTACGATGGAAGAAATATCAACTGACGCATCATCACTATTGTCAGTTGCTTCTAGAATTTGACAAACTCGACTTGGGCACAGGAAAGAACTAACTAACCCTTAAAATGCAGTGATTCATTATGTGGTTGGCATAAATTTCAAGCCAGTTGTGAAGGTTTTGTTGTTGTGTTTGTTTTTAAGGGTTTTATGGTGCTTGCAACACATTAAGGTATTATCAGCGCCAGTAAAAAGGAAGAAAAGGGGTTAGTAAAAAGTTCTAGAATAGCAATTGGGTGGTAGGAATGTAATTAATATTTTGGCAATTGGAATTGTAGGGAAAAAGAGTTGGCATGGATTTTTTTAAAAATAAACAAGATATTTATTTTTCTCACATGAAGTGGAAAGACACCTGATCTCTTGCTACAATAGTCAACAAATCAACAAAATGTGAAAAGTGATTTTTTCACATACAAGGACATACATATTTCAGTAATGATAATGATGATAATCAAAATAATAAGGATGATGATAATGATATTAATAACAATAATAATAATAATAATCTCTTATTCATCTTGCGAATAAATCTTTAGGATATTGGCCATTCAGGTGTAATGAATTCAAAATGTATTAAAATAATAAATACATGCAAATAACATCATGTACAAATGCAGATTTAATCAACAAAGTATCACACGGAATATGAAAGCTGTAAACTTTAAAGCGGTAAGGATTTACCATTTATACTATTAACTATTATTATTAGACTATTAACCTGTTAACTTTTGATCAAAGCAACACAAACTATTCTCCATTACAACAATGTTAAATCAAGCCCATAATTGCGTTCGGTTATCAGACCTGCTAATATGTGCACCAACACCTGGAGCAGAATCATTCTGATTGTTAGGAACATTCTTAAAAGGATAGAAGGTTTTAAGGTTTTTAAGGGTTTTACGGCGCTTGCACACATTAAGGTCATATCAGCGCCAGTAAAAAGGAAGAAAATGGGATAATAAAAAGTTCTAGAATTACAATTACAGCATCCAAGAGAAAGTAAGACATAGGGGAACTGGGAACAACTTGGGGTCAGATGTAGATTCCAAGAGCATACCACCAATGTACTTAGTTTGAGATCACCTATAAGTCTCATCCGGACACAAGCACAAAATCCAACAAAGAGGAACACACTCAAATGCTTACATTATACATTAAAAATAACAAATATAATAATACATAACAGAGAGATGATTTACAAGGAAAAAAAATATCATCTCCCAAAATAATAACTATGCATTTGACTGTTTCCCTCCCAGCCAGGACTCCGACCAGGGCCAGGAAAAAGACCAAGCAATCTCATTCCACGACAAAGACAGAAAGCATGTTGGAAAACAGATATAAGGGGATAGAAGACACAGTATGTACCTCCCTGCCCGCTATGGGAGGTCAAGATCCAAAAGGATAGAAGAAGGACTGAATTTCAATACCTTTTTGAATGTATACCTACAACATGTACTTTTATAAATATGACGTATTTAAGAAATTGGTCGACAAAGAATTAAATTCATTGAGCTACAAATATGATTAATATATTTGTCATAATAAAAAAACAAATGTGGTTTCAATTCCATATCATGTATAAAGCATTGGAAGGATTTATTATCCAAGTTAGCCTTATAGAAGATATGATAAGATATAAATACTGGGGGGGGGGGGGGGGATTCTTATTGATTAGAAATTGCTCATTTCTTTTCTATCTTACACAACGTATACTGGTTCTTGTTTTGTTTGTTTTCAAGGGTTTCACGGCACTTGCAATACATTTAGGTCATTTCAGCACCAGTAAAAAGGAAGAAAATGGGATAATCGAAAAGGTTATAGTTTTACAATTGAAAGCGCACAGGAAAAGTAAAACAAAAGGGAAGAATAGGGAGCAGATGTACATTACGAGAGCATACTATCATTGTGCATAGTTTGAGATCACTTAAAAGTCTCATCCTGACACAAGTACAGGCCCCTATTCAGAGAAATACACCCAAATATTTACAAATCATATTTTGTTTTGTTTTATGTTTTTAAGAGTTTTACGGCGCTTGCAACACATTTAGGTTATATCAACGCCAGTAAAAAGGAAGAAAATGGGATAGTAAAAAGTTATAGAATTACAATTAAAGCACCCAAGAAAAAGTAAGACATAGGGGAACTGGGAACAAATAGGGATCAGATGTAGATTCCAAGAGCATACCACCAATGTACTTAGTTTGAGATCACCTAAAAGTCTCATCCAGACACAAGCACAGGTCCCAACTAAGAGGAATACACTCAAATGTTTACCAATCATATAATATAATATGTAAACTAAACCTAATACAATGCATAACATAGAGATGATTTACAAGGAAAAAAAATATCATCTCCCAAAACTATACATTCGACTGTTTTCCTCCAAGCCAAGGAACTCCGGCAAGGATCAGGACAAAACTAAGCAATCTCATTCCAAGACAATGACAGGAAACAATTGGAAAACGGGTACGGGGGAATAGAAGACACAGCATTTACCTCCCTGCCCACTATGGGAGGTAGGAACCCCACCCAGAGAAAAGGTAAGACATAGGGGAACTGGGAACAAATAGGGATCAGATGTAGAATCCAAGAGCACACTATCAAAGTACTTAGTTTGAGATCACCTATAAGTCTCATCCGGACACAAGTACAAAATCCAACAAAGAGGAATACACTCAAATCCTTACATTATACTTTCAAAATAACAAACAGAGATGATTTACAAGATAAAAAATATCATCTCCCAAAACAATAACTATGTATTTGACTGTTTCCCTCCCAGCTAGGACTCCGGCCAGGGCCAGGACAAAACCAAGTAATCTCATTCCAAGACAAAGACAGAAAGCATGTTGGAAAAAGGCATAGGGGGATAGAAGACACAGTATGGACCCCCCTGCCCGCTATAGGAGGTCAGGAAATCATATTTTAATTATGGTCCAAAAGAGAGATTTACAAAGAAAAAAAATATCTCCCAAAACTATAACTAGACATTTGACTGTTTCCCTCCCAAAACTCTGGCCAGGGTCAGGAAAAAACTAAGTAATCTCATTCCAAGACAAAGACAAAAAGCAATTGGAAAACAGATGTAGGGGGAAAGGAGACAAAGAAAGAACCTCCCTGCCCAGTATGGGAGGTCAGGAACCCCACCAGGACACTGGTTCTTAGCAGACAATTTTCGCACAAGGCAGAGATACAAAACTGAGTCACAATCTTAACAGTAAATTAAAGAAGACAGCTTTGCTTTTGTTTTGTTTTTAAGGGTTTTACGGCGTTTGCAACACATTTAGGTAATATCAGCGCTTTGTTTACAGTCAAGTCACTGAATGTATTTTTTTATTATTTGGAAATTTTCCTGCCCAGACATATTCTCCACATCTATATTAATTGAGTCATTTACTGGAAGACATATGTTGCATTCATTGACATAAAAAGAAAAAAAGTTGTTTTGCTATTATATATGGATTTTTTCCCCTATTATTCCTTCAAAGCGACTTGATCAACCCTAGGAAATGAATTTTATCCTCTACAGCATTAAATGTACAATAGCAATTACTTGCTGTCCTCTGGATAGGATGCTAGGCTATTGCATGGTACTTTAAATCTAACAGACCCAGCCACCCAATCATCACTGGGTTGACAGAGAATAAATATCTTAATCTTGCTTGCCTTTACTTCTTGAGCTAATGGGACCAACATATTTTTTAAAAAATAAATGCGAATAAAACTTGGAAATATTCTCTTATCACATTTTACAAATATCATTTTTTAGAAATTATAAACAGTTGTATAATAAAAACAGTACAATTATTAAGGCACATATAAAATTCAGTTGTAGGTATGTTTAAGGTTAAGTAAATTGTAAATATCATTATAAAAATGAAGCAAAAATACAGTGTATTTATACATATAATTTTGCAGATCACATTCCAAGATTACATGTATTCCTGGTATGTGTAAATAAATTTCTTTATAACTAGATCAGTAAATTGTAAACATTATATAACAAGAATGAAGCAAAAATCCTGTGATCTTGTTTTACTGTTTGCGCTGGAGTTGACCAATACTTAACAATATGTATAGATGATATCAAACAATTGGAATAAGGAAGAACATTATGACAAATGAAAGATTTTAAAGATTCATTTTCACAGCTTTTGTGACAATTCCAATCCGATAAGCCTTTGAAAACGAGTACCAGATCATGTTTATGTGTTAGCGTTTGTATTTCATATCAATTTTTATCTGTAGAATCAAATAGTATATCACACGATTTCATCATTCAGACTACTGGAGTGAATTAGACTAGGGCTGTCTCAATAATAGCTGGGGTTAGATGAGTTTGAGCTTAAAAAGTTGGATAATTAAATAGGATTTGACTAATGCTTAAATAGGAAAATTGACAAAAACTCAGAGCATGGAATAAATGTAAGGCTGATGGGGTGAAAACAAATTTGTTTAAAAGCTGCTATGAGTGATGTGCTCCATGGTCGATGTCAACGCAGTCTTCATAAGCTGGAGGACAGGACGGAATGACAAGAGGTCTATCACGGAATCTGTCACTGTGTAATCGAATTCGTTGTGATTGATTTGTGGAATAACTTCTCACTCTCAAGTTGTCTTCAATGGCACGGTCGTGTAAAGCTGTGATATTAGTGGATGTGTTGGATGTTCTCATTGAAGATGAAGATGATGATGATGATGAGGCACCTTCACCTGTTGCATGTCTTCTCCGTGGGTTTCTTGCACTAAACGATCTTCTCCAGGGATCATTTTGATTAAATTGAGGTGTTCTCGGTACAGGAAAAACGATGTCTTCAAAAGCAGGTGGAGGAGTTAATGGAAGAGAAGAAAAAGAAAAGGGAGGCGGTGGAGTGAGCGGCTGAGGTACTGGCCATTTTCTGCAAATTTGATTACATTTGTGGAGTTTGAAAAACTCAGTTATGCCGTATTCGCCTTCATCAAAGGGACCGTACTCCCGTCGCAATGAGTGAATGATTGAGTCTGTTATTATGTATGATTTTTTGCCATCCTCTTCATTGATAACTCCTTGGAAATCACATGCAATAAAACTTCCTTGGCTTCTCATGTAGATGAAATGGGAAAGAACTGACAAGTCATCTGCTTCACGCCTTGGGTTATGATCGTGTATTGTCGTCCATGGACAGAATCTTCTGAATTCACCTGTTTATAAGAATAAGCATAGATAAATAGACCAATTTTTAAAAATGAAAAAAGTAATCTTGAGGTTTTATATTGCGCAATATCCACTAAACGTGCTAAAAGCGCTTTACATTGGGTCCCTGATCAACAGCAACACGTAACAGAGACAATGCTGTTAATGGCCAGGTACTCATTTTACACTTGAGAATGTGAGCAAAGAGCCTTTTCCAAGGAATCAACTATGCGCAGAGCGAGGCTCGAATACAGGACCTTTCAATCTGAAAGCCAACCACAACACCACATAGCTACACAAAAGACCACATAGCCGCACTAACAAAAGAACGTCAAGTAAAATGTATCTATTTTTCAGATGAGGTTGCAGAATAAGCACCCTAGATTCATGTTTTTCGTGATTTTTACAAATAATTTCAAATAAAATAGCACCAATCATGAAAATGTGTAATGAGTTTGGTCAAATGCATAAACATTAAAATGCAAAATACTAGGCAGGCTGTGACCAAACATAGTTTTAACAATAAATAATAATAATAATAATAATAATAATAATAATAATAATAATAATATACTTATATACTTATAGAGCGCCCATTAATCCACTGACAAGTGCTCTATGGCGCTTAACAATCACTCAGACTATATAAACTAGCATACACACTAACACACCTACACACATCCGTATACTCAAACCCACATACAGAAACTGGAAACTTTTCTGCATCTTCATACTGTTTACATACACAGTACTATATCATCTACCCTAAATTTAAAATATTAATTGTCAAAATAAGCTCTTCTAAATAATTCAGTTTTTAATTTCTTTTTAAGGTTATCTCAATTTTCACGGGTTTTGTTATTACAAGAAAGGGAATTCCATAGGCGCAGTCACTCTGAAGGATTTGTTGTGACACACATACTTAAAGGGTACCTCTGTCAGAAGAAGCATACTATTACTATTCAATTACAAAGTATCATGTAAAAATCAAATACAGTAGTTTTGATAACATACATATAATTTGTCTTAGAAAAGTGTTAATAATGAAGGGGGTTAAAAGTAGTCACGGTCATAAACCGAGATAGTCAAGTTAGCATTGAATGAATTAACCTCCATATTCTAAGCTTGTACTTGCGTTTAACAACCATTACCTGAAACAAATTCTTCTACTGACACCCAGTCATCTTCACAAATGGTAGTGTTGCCTTTACGATTGCTCAGCCATTTATTCACTTTGGAGACTTTATCCATTTGAACAATGCTTGGATTCACCACCTGAATAAATGAAAATTGTGACAAATAGTATTCTGGGGTCAAAACCATTCCTCAGCCAACAAGGAAAACAATCAAAACTCTAAAAATAAAATAAATAATGAAATAAAAATAAATAAATGGGGCAGTGCGACTCAGCTGTACGGTCTTTGCTTCATACCCAAAAGGTACCAAGTTTGAATACCCGCTGCCTTAGGAATAGACTCAAAAGACAAATTTCCACTTGGAGACGATAAAAAGGAATTTACTTTTTTTTTTTAAATATATAATTGATGAAATAAAAAAAAAAGGGAATGGGGGCCTAAATGCATCTTGTCTGGATAAACGATGTCGAATTATAACATCCTTGACAAATATAACATGTTGATTCCAAGATCTTATCACTTACAGAAAGGTTGTGCCAAATATTTCTCTGTTTATCTGGTTTTCAAGTAATGTTTTTATTTTTCTATTGTTTGTTGTTGTTGTTGTTGTTGGCTGATAAAGGGTTTTGAGCCCGAAACTTTCCATGTTTGGTATTTTGTTCATTTTTTTAAAGCTATAATTCATTTTTGTTTATTACTTTTTTACAGTCCACAACTTCAGCAGCTTAATATATATCAGCTTTGACTAGTAGGGTAAGTGAACACTATCATGAAGACAGCCTACAAGTAAACAATATTTCAAAGGGCTTGATGGTTTATCCCAGTGAAAAAAAAACTCATGAATCTTAAAAGGTCATGGAACAAAAAGAAAAAAAACCCAACAAATCTTGAGCTTTTATAGAGAGTAATCACTAAACATGCTCAAAGCGCTTTACAAAGATCCCTGACAAACAGCAACACGTAACATATAGAACGAGACATGACACCTGTCTATAAGCCCCATTTTTACTGCATTAAGGGGAGGTTTGGGTCTAATTATTAGGAAAATCCTTCAAAAATTTGATTTTGAGATTTTGGTGGAAAATGATATTTTATTATCTTAGAAATAATATAATTGAAGTCCAAATTCTTAAAGTAGACTATAAAGGCACGAAAAACACAATCCAAAATGGTACAGGTAGTAAGAAATGTGTGAAAAATGGGAAGCCATTTTGCTATTTTCTCAATATGTCAGTTTTCTAAGGGTATGGGAAACTGTGTCAAACGTTTCTCAGAATCTATTCAATGAAATTGTCTGAAAATTTCCACATTTATCACAGAGATAATGTATTATGTCACCATAGAGAGATTTTTTTGATAAGATTTGTGAATTTTAAATTATAATCCTAAATCTGATTTTTTAACATCAATTTTGTCATAACATTTTGATTCTCAACTTTGTAATGATCTAATAAAAATTCCATAAGCTAAAGCCGTAAAATCTCTCTATGGTGACACACTATGGTACAATGTTGACAAGAGGGAAGAATATGGAGGTCATTCCTTCATTAGTTTTTGTGGAACGTTTGCCACAAGATTGTTATATTTTTTGATGTCAGACCCCAAATTAGATCGCAAAATGGGTATCAAAACAGATAATTAAAAATTTTCACCATAAATGTTGTTTTTTAACGTATATTGACGATACAGAATGATTAAAACCGCCCAATATAGGTAATTAAAATTTTTTTTGAAAAGACCCAAACCGCCCCTTAACCTCAAACTTTAGCCCAAATGAAATAAATTATCATTGATATTCCAGCTAACTTCTGAAGAGTGAGAAATTGCATCTGTATGTTCCACCAACACATCAACTCTCTCACTGCCAATTTTTAAAAAGGGGGAGATTCCTCCTTTCACTTCAAAAGGATTTCCACAGATCTGAGGAAAACAATCAGTATAGTCCAAGCCGGTATATGGGCCGCCGCTTAGATAGGACAGACGCTTAATTGGGACAATTCGTTGGGAACGGAATTTTTTCTATATAAAAAGTCATACCCTTTCCAATTCCCAGTCACTTAATTGGGATAGCCTGCTGCTTAATGGGGACGAAATTTGACAGTCGCTTAATTGGGACAATTCGTTGGGAACAGAATTTTTTCTATATAAAAAGTCATATTCTTTCCAATTCCCAGCCACTTAATTGGGACGAAATTTGACAATGACCGTCCCCCGATGTGAACAACAGAAGTTACCCGTATCCCATGTTAGTCTCCATTGCGACAGCCAATGGAGTGTGTGGTCGAACCATTCGTCATCATCACAGAGATGTGAAAAACAATTTACCTAATCCCTAGTCAGTGTCATCGACAACCATCGTCAAATTCATGGTCATGGGTCAATGGCCACGATCCTAGGTTTGCAAGAAAACTGCCCAATGGTGCGTTGGGTAATGAGTGATGGCTTTGTTTGTTCAAGACTGTCACCACCAAATGGACAATGCATTCTTAATTCGTTAATTTCTTATGCAATCGTTATGAGTGGCATATTCGTTTTGTGCAATTAAATTTGTTGGAGGTAGATTAAGGTGTTGTTATTCATTAAGACGTGAAATATCACTATCTGATAAATGTTGTTGCAATAACTGAAATGTAAAGTGATTACAACGGACAAATGCAAAGTGGACGATGGCCAATCTGAAAAATTGCTCAATTTCATGGTCGCCGCTTAATTGGGATGATTTGTGGGGAACCAAGCCGTCCCAATAAACTGGTTTGGACTGTAGTTTAACATTCATAGGAAAATAGAAAAGATGCCTTACCCTTATGTTGGAACTGTCACGAGAGAACTCCTCATACATTGAAATCATCTGTCGGGTCACATCAGCTTTCACAACTTCATATCTCCAGTTTTCCTTCGAGCCAGGAATATTTGTGAATGACTTCACCACGACATTCTCCCCCCAACGTGGTCCAGAACCAAGAAGAATTCCATTGTAGATTGTCTTCTTGCATCCCCGAAAAGCTTTCATATTCAAACCAACCTATAACATCATAGTGATAAAAGTTATGGGGTTTGAATTAAATAGAAGAATTTTCTTGAATTTTGAAAGAGACATGATTTCGAATTATGAATAAAATAATACAAAGGAAAGATTAAATGGAGTACAATTTTTAACAAGAATCAGAAAAGTTAATTGGAGATAATGCTCACGACAGGGTCCAAAATATCAATATCTGTTTACGCCATATAACACTTTATCTCCTCGATTTTTTTGTTTAAATTTGTATTTACTGTTTAGAGAGTCAGCTTATTGAAATTAATAGTTTATATTGGCTCATTTGGGCACCTATAGAGCATGAAATTTATACTTATGTTTTGTCAAGTTAAATCTTTAAATCAACCAGAAGATGAATATATGCCAAAATCTTTACCCAATATCTGTAGCCATCCCCACCAGAAATGCTGTGTGTCTCTGAAGATAATGCTTGCCCCATTGTTTCAACTGAAAGAAAGAAAAAAAAAACAAAAAAAACAATCAGAATAAACCAGGGGAAATGAATTTATGTATGAATATTGTTCACTTATTGCTTCTAGCCGTTTTCAATTAGTAGAAGTAGAAGTAGTAGTAGTAGTAGTAGTAGTAGTAGTAGTAGTAGTAGTAGTAGTAGTAGTAGTTAGTAGTAGTAGTAGTAGTAGTATTAGTAGTAGTAGTAGTAGTAGTAGTAGTAGTAGTAGTAGTAGTAGTAGTAATAAATAGTAGTAATAATAATAAATAACAATAGTAATAATCATGATGATGATGATGATGAGGTTGATGATGATGATAATAATAATAATAATTAATAATAATAACAATAACAATAAAATAAATAATAATATAATAATAATAATAATAATAATAATAATAATAAATAATAATAATAATAATAATAATAATAACTAACGAACAAACAATAAAATTAGAAGATATTGAAAATGTGCATCCACATAACCAACTAGACAGTAACAGTAACAGGTCATTCATTTTATTTCATTCCTTTGGCTCTTATGTCCCAATATTATTATATTTCTATATCACATTACTATGGGACATTTTAAAATAAAATCTTACCTACATTCAATTAATGTTTAAATAAATTGTACACTTTACACTGGCATGCTAATACTATTAATACTATACTAGAGATAGATATTGATGCTATCTGGTTTGTGTGGTATGCTGCGAACGACCGACAGCTTCTGCTCCTTTCTCGTCGATTTTTTACTTCTTTAAAAGACTTACATCGTCGTATCTAAACAAAACACAATCTTGATTTCAATCAGTATTGCAACACACATTCTGTGAATTGTATCATCCATCATATCTATAAATAGATTTGAGTTGACTTAAGTTGGGTTTTTTTTTTTTTTTTTTTCTACTTTCACTTACTAAACTATGAGATACGACACATCATTCGTGCCACCAGGGCTGTGATTATTTGTATTTTGTTCTCCCCTTGTCGACACTTTATATTAATACCATGTTAACTCTTCGTCCAGTTTTATAACAAAAGTAGCCCTTCAACTACAGTTGCATTCTATACTTCTGTTTTATCCATCAAAACTATCTACTACTCTATCTATCTAGATAAGACGACTGAACAACTGAACTGAACCGAACCTGATTTCTCCACTCATCATTCAGTCAGTTTTTAAAGTTAAAGAGTGAAATTTAGGCTCACTTTATCTCTGGAAACAACTTTGCCCAGTTGTCTAATTGCACCGTGTCTGAAGAAAACATGCAAATTTTTAACACTTGGTTTAACTGGAGACTTTTTCAACGATAGCTAGGCCTATCTTCTACTATGGAATGGAAGTGAAGAACGCCAGTGTTGTTTTCTATGAGAACAAGAACCAACAAATAGCAAGCAAATATCCTCGCTGGCTATTTATATACTTCAAGATAGAAGAGTGTTGGTGACGACAGAGAAATTCTGTAGGGGTCCTCTCTGTTGTAGAAAAAACCTTTGGAAAGTCTTTCCAATTTCTCTGTCGTCAATAATGAATTTAGTAATGTATTTATGTCTTTACTGGGGTTTGTTTTGTTTTTTTGTTGTTTTTTTTTGTTGGCTGAAGAAGGGTTTTGATCACGTTCCGTGTTGGGTATTTTGTTCTTTTTTGAAGTTGTTATATTCATTTTTGTTTATTACTTGGTGTACTGTACAATACCAGGAATATGAAATAAATAAATAAATTCCCTTCTATTAATCCCACAGGGGAAGTTTGTCTTCAGGGTCTGTTCCAAAAGAAGACTGGAATAGCCCATGCGTCAGCCGCAGCAGCAGCAGCAGCAGCAGCAGCAGCAGCAGTAGTAGTAGTAGTAGTAGTAGTAGTAGTAGTAGTAGTAGTAGTAGTAGTAGTAGTAACAGTAGTAGTAGTAATAGTAGTAGTAGGCATCCTTCCGTCTCAAGAGACGATGGCTTTGGTCTCCTCAGTCTTGTTGAGAGCAGCGACGGGTGTAACTCAGCAGATCAATCCTTGCATGGCAGTCTCTATCGCAGTTGTTGCACACGTAGTTTGACTGTGTGTTTGGTGTTTGAATCTGCTGCCTCTCTTTCCTCCTTGCTCTCCTCTCCTCAAACTTCTTCTTCCTCCTCTCCTCATCTCTCTTCACTCCCTCCATCACCGCATATCTCCAGCCGCTGCGGTCGTGAGCAAGCGATTCCCATGTGTTTGAGTCGATGCCTGTCGGTTTCACGTCTCGTTTGCAGACATCATAGAAGCGCAGAGCTGGACGATCAGTTGTTCGCCGTCCAGAAGCTAGTTCACCGTACATGATAGTAGTATATAGGGTTGTAAATAGTTAGAAACCGTTTTTTGACGGAGGATGAGGATGATTGTTTTTTTACCTGTTAATCGATATGTTGAGTTCGATGATGTATTGAATGGTATTGTTTTGAGTTCGATGATGTATTGATTGGTATTTTCTTTTGATTTCGATGATGTATTGATTGGTATTTTGAGTTCGTTGTTGTATAGAGTGGTTTGTTTTTGAGTTCGATGTTGTATTGATTGGTATTTTGAGTTCGATTTTGTATTGCAAGGTCATGTGACCTACCTGAGCGTGTGTTTATTGAGTGTTCGATTTGCCATCGATTATGTATCGAATGTTTAATTGCGTAATAATAGGGCTATACAGCTGATTAAAAAGGATCCTATCCCGGTGTTATTAGGTTCCGACTGGTTCACCCGCGCCGCAGCGCCGCAGCGCAAATTGAGGTTACGCAGTACAGTCCAAGGACTCTAACGCTGAGCCGCGTTGTTCTTTTAAATTGGTTTCTTACTCCTGAGTCTAATGACTTATTAATTTAATCAATTAAAAGTCCAATGATTCCCTCAAAGGTCAAAGGGCAAATAGCTCAGGCGTCAGCCGCAGAGCAGCGCCGCACAAAAAAAATAGGTCAAGGTCATTCAGAGCAGCCGGTAGTCTAAATCATTTTGATTGGTTCTTTCAAATTCTCCGATCTTGATTGGATATCATATTGTCATAGTTTCGTCCGTTTGATTGGTTCTTTGAAATATATTTTTGTCTGGACAGTGTCGTCGCAAAATGAGTGGTCTTGTGAAAGCATTAATTCTCAATGTAGAACCAGATGAAATGTTCCATTGTGTTAAAACCGTGATAGATCAATGTTTTCATCTTTGTCATCAATCACTCTTTCAACAACCAGTATTGGATAACCCATTGGGTTTTTGCTCGATGATTGATACATTATTTCAGCAGCATATCAACTGGTATAGGATAGTGATTCTAATTGCTTATGCTAGAAGAGTAGCTTTACGTCATCCAGACAGGGAAAATTTTTCTCAGATCGTTAGTCTTCATCTTGAGGAAAAACTTAATCATTGGCTCGAATCACATGGTGGTTGGTTAGCGATGCCTCGTCAGATTATACCAGAAAGGTATTGGATAATGCGTCTCATGTGTGTTTTACTTCGTGTACTTTTGTCTTGACTGATACTGAAATGGAACTTTTTGTGAAAGATTTGCTTCTCGATCAACAGATAGATGATCGTTATCAGAAAGCAATTGCAGGATATGATAAGTATATTCACGAACATTTATCGACCTGTCCGTTGATAGAAACCAGAGAACAATTGTATATCGTCGCAGACGAATTATTCTCTCAGATCAGCTGGGGTAGAATCATTGTTTTTTTATGTTACATTAAGCGTGTACTCCGTATTCACCCGGATAGAGAAAACTTTGCTTTATTTGTGGGTTCATATGTGGACAAAAAACTCAGCAGCTGGATTAAGACCAACGGTGGGTGGCCCTCTATGATACAGGAGATTTCGCCCGTCAATCGTTGGACGAATCGAGTACTTTTCCCCATGATGTTTTACTTTGTGATTTGGTGTGTAATCGAACAACTCAATTATCTTTTGAGTTAATGATCATATTGATGATTCGAATCATTTTTTATGTTTTGAATAAAAGAAGCTATATCTTTTCATCTTGTATTTTTTACTCTTTGATAATTATATTACCCAACAATTTGTTACAGTTTCGAAGGATTCTTTTTTTTATGCAAATTTTTCTTTGAAATTTAACGTGAACATTTCGAAACTGAAACAAAAGTAGTTCCCCATATAATAAAATTAAAATCTTCTTTTACAAAAAAAAAAAAAAAAAAAAAAAAAAAAAAAAAAAAAAAAAACCATAACAGACACAGAAAAAAAAACCGACATAAAACCATGTGTTGGTGAATAAAATTCATTTTGTTTTATTTTTTCACAACATCGAAAGCAATGTACTTTCACACACCAGTTACACCTTATACAATAATGATCTAAGGTCATTCACACATTCACATATCAAGCTTTTAAATCATCATTATAATTTTCTATAAATATTAATAAAAAAGAAAAAGCAAAAAACAACAAAACTTGACCAAATAAGATTACGATCTAAATAAAAATGTAATTATAATAATAATAATAATAATAATAATAATAATAATAATAATAATAATAATAATAATAATAATAATAATAATAATAAATAATAATAATAATAATAAATAATAATAATGATAGAATTATAAAAATATGATAAAACAAAAGATCATAGAAACAAACGAAAGAAAAAAAAAACAAACAAAAAAACAACAAAAAACAAAAAAAACAACACTTTCATACACCATACACATCTTATAAAATGATCATTCACACACTCAATCATTAAACATTTTTTTTATAAATGATTAATGGGTAGCAATGTTACATATATATCATAAACATCATTTTTATCCTCATCATAATCATCATCAACAACAAAATATTTGTAATTAAACAATTTAAAGCAAGTCTTAATTTTATAAGCGATCAAGCAATCAAAAGCAAACGGTTAATGCTTATCAATTGTATTGTAATCATCATAATCATCATCATTATCATCATCATCATCATCATCATCATCATTTCTTCATTTTAAAAATCATATATTAAGGTATAAAGTAAATAGAATTATGTCTTGTTTCGTGTACACGAAATAAATTTTATCATAAGGAATCATTTTTTATTTTTTTTATTTTAAACAACAAACATTCCAATTAAGATTACCCAACCAAGGTGCCTCGGGATAAATGAGTAACAGCTCTTGCCACTTTTAAATCGTTCATACGAAAATGATAGGGATTAAAAATAGATAAAAGTTTTGACAAACTTTCACCTTTACTTTTCTTCAACACGAAATATATAACGTACAAACCACATGTGGAACTGGTTATACCTGAATAATACGCGGGTTGTGTTTACAGCTTCGACTATTGTTTTCCACAAATCTTTGAATTGTCGGATACGCAGAAGGCGGGAACCCAAAACTATCCATATATTCTGCCTTTCCCATCCCGTTAAAATACACAGATACCCAATGTTTTCCGGGACCGGAACTCGACTCTGTGTTAATAATGTACGCAGCTGGTTGACGAGAATTCGGGTTGTTCGGAAGTCTATCTTTAGGATAAACACCTCGAAAAATTCGTCTCGCCCTAACGTGTCCGTTTAACATCGTTTCGATTTCTACGTTGTTCATGATGAAAAGTCAGTGATCACCTGACGAGTGCGATCAATTTCTATTACACTATCTAATTCGCTGTAACAGAACACAATGATCGGATCAGCTAGTGGGGTCGAGAATTTAAGTTCTAGTCTAAGCGACTCGCTTTTTACCAGTTCAAACTGGTTTCCGTCTAATAGCGATGGTGACAGATCAAAACCAAAAAGACTACAACCCTGAGAGTAAGCATTATAATCTATTCCATTTCCGGCATCGTTGTTAACCAGTCCAGCTGCTAGCATAAGACTGTGATAAGCTCTGACATATTGTTTACTACTGAAATTCGGAGTTAGTGCTTTGGACGGTATCTGTTTTCCGTTCAAGTACAGGGCTAGATAGGACAGATCAAAGTGCTGGAAATTAAAAGGATTCTTTTTGTAGTTTCCATTAAAGCTAGTGCTTTCGATTAGACCCAGTACGATCTTAGTCGGGGTTTGCGATAAAAACAAATTATCTTGCACGGCACTTAAATTTCCTTTTGGAATAGAAAAGGTTTTATGGACAACGCGCTTCATGGGGTATTTACAATTGCCGATGTGAAGTGCTTTCTCGTGTGACAGGGCCACGGCTGGGTTTAATTTAATCTTCCTAACATACAACGAGGCGTGTGTAATTACACTCTTAAACCCCTCAGCATCGGTCATGAGATGGAAAGCATCTTTAGACGGGATAAGCCTCAACTTTACATCAACTCCATTAATTAGATACCGTTCTTGATGCATGAAATCTAAATGTAGTTTTCCCATCATATCCACTTCTTTACTCTCTTTCACCAGCTCTTTCCGTGCATCGAAGCCAGCATTTGTACTATCGTTATTTCTAGTTTACCCGGGGTGTCCTCGTGAAAAAATTCCATTGTCAGGTGACTCCTTTTCGCACCTTGATCATAATTCAACATTGTTTCTACAAAACTTCTAAAAGGATAAACGTTCTCACTTGACGTCACCAGAACATCGTTCAAAGTCATATCCACTTGTGAAAACAAGGCATGAAACCAGGTGTTAACAGGGGCAACATTGCTATCGGCGTCTAAATTAGTTCCATCCGCCTTTATTACTTTAACGCGTACGTGCATAAATGTGTTATGCAAATCCAAGTAGTCTGACGTCCCCCCGCTGATCGAAAATTCGATCGGACCTCCACTCGACAAAGTAGAGATCGGATGGTATTCCACAAACAAACCATCCTGAACAGCAGTCTGGGTGACGGGTAATGAGAACAGATCGAGTCCGCTGTGTACACTCTCTGCGGAATAGGGATGTAACAAAGCCATGATAATCAACCAAAAATGTCTTGAGCTACGTTCTTCCTACGTCTCTTCCTGGTCTTTTGTCGTGTCTGAGTAGGTCGTCGTCGTTTTATACGCCGAGTCACACGTCCGGGTGGCGGCGGCGGCGGCGGCGATGAAGTTGAAGTCAAACCACCCACGGCTCTGTTGAGTAATCTTTTCCCACTCTCCCCCGCGCGTCGTTTTAAAGCTGTTTTAACATTTTGACCGGAAATGACGTCAGATGCTATTTGGGCACCGGTTTTTGCACCTTCTTTTAATAATGTTTTAGCGCCCGATTTCAAGATGGGAAACAGAGATCTCGCAATACCACCAAAGATACTCCCAAGCCCTCGACCTCTTTGATGTCTTCCACCAACAAACACGGGTAGACCACGTCCTGCTTGAGTACAGTAATAATCATCGTAACCTTTTTGATTGGATTTGAACACGATCCCTTTTGTCATGACGACTTTTTACGAATCGAATCTCTTCTTTCGAAAATGAAGTATCACGATAGACTTCCCTGAAGCAAATGTCAAAGGTTCGCCTTTGTCGTTGGTTAAAAGGATTTCAACCGTGTCAAAATTAAATAGTCTGAGAGGAACATAGTTAGGTTTCTCAAAAATATGATGAACTATGTCTTTGCTTCTATTTCCGCTCGGTACGCATCTCAAAAGAGGTACGACGCTATCCCCAACTATTCTAGGTTGAACGAGGTTGCAATATACGTATACTGCTTCGAATCCGACGTTTAGATGTAATGGCCTTTCACTCGACACAGACGTTGGACCGTATAAATAATGATTTGGAATATTCAAGAGATTGCTCAATGTCGAACTCAAGTGCAAAAAAGTTCCTTCCTTATATAGCCTTATCATTACTCTGCGAGTTGCACGGTCGTAATAAAATTTGATGAAACCCTCGTGCTTCTTTTTTATTTTCCTTCTTATATGAGTCATCATCGTTTTAACCAGTTCATCCGGTGACTCGTATAAACCCGATGGGATGAGTACGGTATCTTGTTCGCTGTCGTTAGTAACTCTAAACTCGAAAAATGCTTCATTCTCAAGG
The DNA here is from genome assembly GCF_034508935.2 of Berghia stephanieae. Classification (NCBI taxonomy): domain Eukaryota; kingdom Metazoa; phylum Mollusca; class Gastropoda; order Nudibranchia; family Aeolidiidae; genus Berghia; species Berghia stephanieae. The sequence goes on along the minus strand of NC_088360.1, from coordinate 136,961,641 downwards.
ATGTTGTTATACGTGTTACTGAATAATATTTCTGATAAACCGACTTCGTATTCTGTCGATAAATCCAACACTCTGGGTAGTTTTGTAAAATAATGCCCTGGAGAATTATTCGGAAAATAGCTCATGCTGCTATTAGAAGGTAAGACTAAATAAGACATGATTAAACTCGTTTATTCAGTGTTGGATTTGGAAGAACGTAACCGAGACAACTACTTAGAAGTGCTACCCATAGTCTGTCTGTTTCTCCGTCACGCGTCAAGTTATATAATGATACAGACACAACAATCGACACAATCATCATCTGACACAAGAACACGATCTCCCCTCTAGGGACTCGTTTCCCAAACATAGACCAATAAGATGAATTTCTGTTGGAATTATTACTTTCACTTTCGGATCCTTCCATTTGAAAATTAAAAAAAAATAATAAAAAAACAAATAAAATAAAAAAAAACAAAAAAAAACAACAAAAAACAAAAAAAAACAACAACAAGGATGATAATTAATTGTAAACACGAAGATAAGACTTTGGTATCCAAGAGTTAAATGATGAATCGTAACCGACCCACTTCACCAAAAGTTCTTGTCCGCTTTTACGCTTATCCAAGACGGTCTCAATTCTGTAGATTTCTTTTGCACCAACTTTTTGCAGTTCTTGTTTATAGAAGCTTCCGCGCACGCATTCGTTCTGATCGTCTGTAATTTGGTAGGTTCTAGGTGTTGTTGAAATGGATTTTGTCACTGTAAATAACTCTTCGGTCCAAGAGGGTAGGTAGCCCTTTTTAAACAGTCGCCTACTTTTACTTATTCTCACACGATCGCCGATCAAAAGTTTTGCACTAGTTTTCTTTTTAGGTCGATCATCCAAATACAATGTGTTCCATACGTCCCCTTGATTTTTCTCTGTTACGTCAACAGGGCGTAACTTGATACTCCTATGATAAGAATGATTATAACTTTTCACTACTTTGGGTAATACGTCTTTGAATCGAGGAGAGTTCTGACGAGTAAACACACGCCACCGTTTTTCTTTGAGAGTCCTATTGAATCGTTCAACTACCGCAGCTTTAATATCCTCGTTCTCAGTAGTAAAGAAATCAATCCCATTCCGCTTCAGAAATTGCTGAAAGCTTTTATTGACAAATTCGAGGCCTTTGTCGGTTTGGAGCCGGATTGTTTTTTGACCAGACTCTAAAATAGTCCTGAAAGCATCTTTTAACGTTTCTCCCGTTTTGTCTTTTATAGGAACAGCCCACGCAAACTTGCTGAAGACATCGATACACGTCAAAATGTATCTGTACCCGTCATTGTACGATTTCAATTGTTGAACATCAATGAGATCAGCCTGCCATTGATGGTCTATTCCACCTACAATAATCCGTCGACGCGGAAATTTGTAACGAACGGGTTTATGAAGTGTGTATGCGTCTTGATGAGAAAGCCAAGAGCTGACGACAGTTTTTTAAAGTTTCGTAGCAGTCTTTAACGGTTTAATACCGCCATAAGATCCCGGTTGATTAGGATTGTAATAGCGAGCGTGTAGTGTTTTATCTCCTTTCATTTGAATGAGACCCAGGGAGATGTTCTCTCCGGTTTAACCGTTTCTAAATTCCTCGACGGACGTTGTCTAATATACGCCCACCTGTCAGCATGACCGATGAGATCACGTGGGACGTTGGATTCCTGCAGAGCACGAGCAAAATATTCCCATCCTTCAGGGTTGACAGACTTTCTTTTGCGGAGTGCGTCATTGACTAGATCAAGAACGTTTGAATTTGGGATGATATTACCGCGATATTTAATCTCCCCTCTCGGGTTCCATTCAAGCTCTGTGTGTCTTTTGAGATAATCCAATAATCTCTCCGCTTTCTTTCTCAACGAAATAGGTACGCTCTCAATAATATCTTTTGTTAAAGTGTCGTGTTCTGTTGGGTCAGGTGTTCTTATTGATTGAGGATTGGTCTTAGTTACCATCTGATGTGATCGTTCATCTTTCCGCTTTAAGAATTTCCACAGCACTTGTTGATACAACTCTGCTTTTTCGATTGAGTTCATATCTTTTCGCGTTAGAATATCTTTCATCTGCTGATCAAGATCCCAAAGCTTTTCTGTGGACGGTTCGGTTATCGGTGATTCTCTTCGGGTGTGGATTGAGTCCAAGAGACGCTGGTCCACCAATACCATTTTCTTGGCATGCTCCATCTCATAAACCACCCGCTAGTATTCCACCTAAAGTAGCCAAGACAGGTTGAAGAAGGGCACCTAATAGACCACCTTTTTGTAAAAGCTTCTTTTGTCGAGATGGTGAAGAGCCTTTTTTTGATAAAAGTCTTAAACTTCTCTTGTGTCTGATCAAACGCTTCTTTTGTACTGGACTGAGCGGAAGATTACCGCGTAATATATTCAGTGCACATTCGCATAACGTATTGATTAGATCCGGTGACGCTCCATTTAAAACTGCTTTTGCTACTCTGGGTTTAGCCTCTCCAAGAAGTTTCAACATTGAAACGTTACGTTTTACACGCGCAGACATTACTTTTGGATATAAACAACTTGTTTTTCAGGAGAAAAAACGTCTGTTCTTACACGAAGATGGTCAGGTGTATCCTGTCGAAGATCGATCACCAAATAACCGTGAGGTACGTCTGTTGCGTCCTTAAATGCGTCTAGTAAAAAATTTGTCTTTCCGGGATACAGTTGTTTTGCCAGCTGAACGATCTGCGAACGATCACGTGGATTTTTAAAAATAACGAGATAATGAGCATTCAAGCTGATAGTGCGATGTTCTTTATTTTTTGAGAAAAGATTTTGTACAAGATAAAACACTGAAATGTTAATGTGATGCGATTTTTTTGTAAATAATTTAGTTACGCTGTCATCAGTTTCGGCCATTAAGTCATCGAGTATCACAAGACGGTGTTTGGTTCCATCCCAAAAGGAAGATTTTGGTATCCCTTCTATAAAAGTTATCCCTTGTAACGCTTCAAAAGTTCTCTGCCACTCTCCATAACACCATATAATTTCTTCAGGTTGCGGGCTCATCATCTGATTTAAATGCTCAATAAATTTTGTGACCCATACAGTTTTACCGCTTCCAGAAGGACCGGCTATCAGACATGTAAACGGGTGTTTGAAGCGCGGATCCATGATTGTTATACCAATAGAGGTTCTGTACTGATTCCGTCGGAACTGACTTTTCTCTTTATATAAAAGTAAGACAGGCTGGCTCTCTGCTGTGTGTATGTATAAACGTTTGAATCTAGCACTCGAAATCCTTTATTCTCCCCTACTCCACTCTTTCGCGTTTGTAGCACCTTAAGATACTTTTCTTTTGTAAGATCGTTCAACCTCTTTGATAATCCCTTACAGCTCGTCTTAGACTTCCCTTTTCCAAAACAAATATACGTTTTTGAACAGAGTGCTACTCCTCCGTCTCCTTCATATTCTAACTTGAATAGACCCGGGGTTCGTCTGTCATATTTTTGCTGTGCACAACAACAAGGATATGGTGAAAAGTTGTTTTGTTTTTCAACAAATTCTCGAACATGTTTAGCACAAGCTACACTCGGAAACCAAGTATGGTAGTGTTTGTAAAATTCTTCAACTAAGTGCGGTTTCAAGAGGTCTTGAATATCGCAGTCGGAAAATGCAACGTATAGACTGTCTGTGTCCATCTCAAAAAGTTGGTAATCGGCCCTTGGAATAAATCTGTCTATGAAATCGTATTGAAACTGTAGCATCCTAAGTTTTGCATAGGAATAGACAAACGATCCGATTTGAATGGGTAGCGTCCATAGCACGGTACGTTTTGCTGACTCTATTTCGTGTAAAGTCGATGTCAGCGGGGTCATTTTTCTGAAATAAGGGCTATTGATGCTTTTTGAGACAACGTTTTTATCATCGGCATATGTAATTTTCGTATGTTTATCTAGCGCCTCGAGTGTCTTACCATATGCTGAGTTACCCATTAATTTCATAGTTTCGGCTAAGATGCTATTTTTAGGATTACGATCACCTTCGCGTCTAGCGTCTGAAACCTTTTGCACAAAATTTGAAAAACAAGCATTTGGTGTATATTCAATTACTTCTTGAATATCTTCTACAATAAGACCGTGATTGAGATACCATTTGAGTAATGGCGTGGTCAGTAATATTCCATCAGCATGGTAACTGCTAATCAGAGTGCGGCGAGGTTGCTTTAACAGATTGTTATTCACGGCGTATTGAAGCATGGTTTCACCTATATCTTCTCTCGAGACCAGGGTGTTTTTAAAGATTGGTGGCATTTCCGCGTAATAAGCGTAAAGGTCTGAAGGTACACTAATAGTACACTGAACGAAACCGAAAAGTTGGTTTTTGACAACTGCCGAAATTATCGATTCCTTGGTGATACGGGTACCTATTTTAAAACAGTTATTATGAAGCGGGCGTAGTTTCTGTAAAAAACAAGATATCCTAGGGTCTCTTTTCATTTTTTTCCATTCACATTCATAAATTTCTATTAGGGTAATTCCCAAAACGTTTCTGATATAAGCATTTTTTTCAGATGTTTTTTGTTTTCTTTGTTCAAATGTTTCACCAAAGAATGTGGTCTTATCTTTGATGCAATCATGGCCATGAAAATAACAGCCTTGAAATTCGAGAGCAATTCGTTCAGTTTCAATAAACCCGTCGACCTTAACCTGTTTTTCGTGACCTAGATCTTTTTCTCTTCCATTAAATTTATGACGAATAGGAACACCCTTTATATAACTCATCCATTCAAGCCATTCAAACGCTGCCTGTCCAAACTTGTCTATTTTCTCAGGTTTAAACGCGTTACTTTTCTGTCGTCGGATAAACAGACCGCTAGGCATGTCTTGTTGAAGACAGTATAAATACAAACTATTAGCATCATAGCCTTTCAACGATTGTACAGGTTTATCTCCCTGATACGTGTCCTGTTCTTTTCTATATAACGTGTAAAAATAATTGACGGTCCACCAACGATGTTAGATTTTAAAAGCTGATGAAGATGTTTATGCTTTTCATTGAATAATGAAAAAAATACATTTCTAGGAATGGTTTTAAATAGTACCGGAGTGTGACCCCTGGGATCGATATCGCATTTTTGAAAATGTCTAAACCTAAATCTTGATAGAATTGCGTCATGCGATCAATTGCGGTTAACATTGGTCCTACGTCACGAATATTGTAGAATATTAAAAAGTCTTTCATTGATCTCATCCCTTCCTCTTCCCACACTTTCTCACAGTACGCATAGTCTTCTTGAGAAATGGTGCAATTTTTTAATGAACTGAAAAATGCTGATATAGGCGGGAGAGACGTTTCCTGTAATCTATCTAGACGGTCAAAGTATTCGTAAGGAAAAAAAGACTTCTGTTCGGTTACATTATAGGCTTGAAGAAAATTTGAGTAACTAAATCCGGGTGCAAGATAATTACAAACATCTAAAAATTTTAACTTATTATTTGATACACAAAGAAAATTGTTGTTCTTTTTTACTACTTTGAAATTTTCTGTATTCATTAATCTCTTTACGAGGTAAGTTTTTAGAACATTTAAATCATACATTTTAGAATTGAAACCAATTACAATCATTTGATGAAGATAGCGATCTAAAACAGCTTTCAATTTATGATTATCACCAATTTGTTCATACGCGGATTTGAATGTCGTTTCACTGAGAAGAGCAAAGGCAAAAACACTGATTTCTTCCAAGTAAGACACCATACGGTTGACTAATTTTTGAGGATCCCCTTCAGATATGTAACATACGGGTTTTTCGTAACTCGGAACATTTGAAGCGATTGCTATAGACATAGGTAAGTGTCTAGCATGATACATCGTTCGACTCGTTTGAGCTTTCGGTTTGGGTAAGTTATTCTTATCAAAATAAGACTCGATATCAAAGGTGCACCTAAACGGATACACGTAATCAGGATCAATACAAATTCCAGCTTCTGATAATTTCTCCAAATCGGTAGGAAGAAGTTGAAAAATCCCACCCGGGTACCTAGATTGAGTTGCATTTCCCTTACATATTTTCTCGTGACGTAACAAAGTCGAATGATTTGTCCAAAGTTTGCTACAATGACAACAACCGAATATCTTA
>NC_088360.1:136918026-136948026 GCF_034508935.2 Berghia stephanieae | reverse complement strand
CATAAGTCACAATTAGCAAACATTCACAAGAGGTCATGGACCGCACAACCAATACAGAGGTGTCTGGGCTGAGAAGAAGAGGCGGACAGAAGAAGTAAGGACAGGAATGGAGTGGAACTACCTGCTACCAATGATAGTATACTCGTTGCTGCAACGGGTGTCGTCAGAGAGAGGGCTCGCTTCAAAGACCAACCAAAACAAAAACAAAAACAAACGATTAGAAAGTATAATATAGGAGACAAAAGTTATTCTGCTGGCATTGTAACTGACTGAAATAGTGTGATTCGTCAAAACACACTTTCTGTTTTGTTTGTCTGTTGCTTTTTGGTTCAATTTGTTTGAGTTTCAATGAAACTTTCATTGACCTAAATCCTACATAGAATAGACAGTTGACCATGAACATCATTGTAGTCTGACCAGTCGAAAGTCAGCATCACGTGATTTGATTCATCATGGCAGCAGCAGCCTCTTATGGTTCTCACACTACTATGTTATGACGATCGACCAAATCAGCAAAGTCCGGTCCGCACTCGTGCACCGTCACAAACCCGCCTGGTAGCATCGTCACAACACACCGTTCATCATGGCAAAAGTACGTTCAAATATGAAACGGAACGAAATATTATACATTCCGGATGTGTTGCTAATTTCTTCTTTGGAAATCTTTTGTGTTGAAAGTATGAAGTCTGGTATCTTACCTGACACCGTGCACTAGAGAACGTGATGTTACCAGCACAAAATAGCCGAATTAGTCACCGTCCTTACAACGCCCACTTCTAGGTAAGAGACTAGATAGTCAGAGACAGGAAAAAGTTCATACATCCGATTTTATTTATTTATTTATTTTTTTTTTTTTTTTGGGTCAGTTGCTCAGTTTAGGTTTAAGACTAGCAAGTCATTTACTAGACTATTATTAAATTACTAAATTTAGTCCATCTACATATAATTGGGTCCAGGACGTCTTTTGTCCTTGCAATACCGTTTATGGACCTAAATCCTTTATGGATGGACACGCAGTTAGCACTCCTCTTGTCGTCACAATCATGCCTTGATGATGGACGTAATCAAACTTTTTGTTCTCTTTTGTCTCCCATGATACCACTCGACTGATCTCCATCACATTGTTAGGATAATTTTACAATGCTGATTCTTTCTCATTGTTAACATGATTCCACAATGCTGATAATCTATCAAATTTATTGGCTTACTGAGAAAGAAAAAAAAAACCCAACAAAAACAAAACAAAACATCGTTAAACACATCAAAAAATATCCCAAAAATTAAAAAAAATAAACAAAAACAAAAAAGTTATTTTAAACAACAAAATTTATTGAATTAATTATTCACTAAGCAGACACATTTATAGGATTTAAAACACATTAAGGAAAAGGAAGAAGTATATTCAGTATAAAATGGACTAATATATATATATATATATATATATATATATATATATATATATATATATATATATATATATATATATATATATATATATATATATATATATAAAATTATAAAAACAAAAACCATGAAATAATAGGGCTCAACTTTAGGATAAAAGGAGCTATTTATAAACATTTGAAAGAAAATGAAGATTATTTGACTTCTACAACGTTGTTATCGAGCGTTGCTCTCATCAGGAAGTGGAAGTGAAAGTAGATTGTTGTGTTTTCGTATTTTCCTAGATTCATGTTTATGGAGGTTCGTAATTACATAAAAAGTGTTTGTTTCTATGTCTGCATGAGGATGTTAGTTCGTTTCTTCTGTTGAGTGTTGCTATGTTCGGTTTAGTGATGATGAAGAATTTTTCTCCCAAGCAGAGGTTGCAAATCTCAGGAGAGGGGGAGTACGACTGTGTTCTGGAGATTATTTTCCATGTGATGCTGTGTTGTATGTTTTTTTCTTTGAGGTTCCAAATGTGTTCGCTAAGTGTAGTAGAATGTCGTTTGTGTATGTTTCTGAAGGAAGATGTATGTAGGTTGTATCCGGTTTTGAATGAACACTCGGTGAGGCCAATGTATGTTTCTTGTTTTGGTGTGTCTGGTCGTGTACTGTGGCTTGATAAATTATGTTTTGAGTCAGGCAATTGCCGTTTAGTGGGCATGTTGCCTGGGTCCTACAGTTGCATTTTTTCTCTAGGTTGTTGCTGGGCTGAGCTGGCTTTGATAGTTTTCGGTTATTGTTGGAGGAAATAATGTTTTGTATGTTTGGCATGCAGGTGTATCCTATTTTGATTGTGTTTTTGTTCATGATTGGGTGTAGAACGTGACCGGGAGGGAAGCACTTTTGTAGTAGATTGAAGAATTTGTTACCGATAGAAGTTGTCACATTCTTTGCCGACAAAGAAAACGACACATAACATGGTTCAACCCACCATACAGCAAGAATGTGACAACTTCTATCGGTAACAAATTCTTCAATCTACTACAAAAATGCTCCCCCTCTCCTGAGATTTGCAACCTCTGCTTGGAAGAAAAATTCTTCATCATCACTAAACCGAACATAGCAACACTCAACAGAAGAAACGAACTAACATCCTCATGCAGACATAGAAACAAACACCTTTTATGTAATTACGAACCTCCATAAACACAAATCTAGGAAAATACGAAAACACAACAATCTACTTTCCAGTGATGAGATTACCCGCCCAAATCATTACCCGGGTAATACCCGGATAGTGGTCTTACCCGGGTACCCGTGGCAGGAGTGACTTTTTGACCCAAAAAAATTTTTTTTTGTAAAAAAAAAAAAAAAAAAGGGGGGGGGGGGCTTTTTTTTTATTCTTTAATTTTTTTTAATTCATATTTTAGTTATTATTATTACAACAAATGAAACGAAACTGTAAGAAACAAGGATAATTAATTACAATGAAACCAAAAAAAAAAAAAAGAAAAAAAAAATACCTGAGAGTCCTTTAAAAGATAAAAACTAATATAGTCTTAATCTGTTAATTCCAAAATTGAATCAAATGTGTGTTAACAAACAAACAAAAAAATCAATGTATCTAATTGTAAAATAAAGGAGGAAAAACTTTTGAAAAAATGTCATGTAAATGTAAATATGTAGATCAAAATTATATTACACCCAATTATCACTCTCAGTTCGGTTTCCATTTGTTGAAGCGGGTACCCGCTACCCGCCCCTTTTACCCGAGTAATAATAATAATAATAATACATGACATTTATAACGCGCATTTTCATCACTGGGTGATGCTCAATGCGCGAAACAATAATACAGTGACATTATGATACAAATGAAACATTATCCAAACTACATCAACATAATATTATCATTATACAGCAATGTAATAACTAAACATAAAGTCATTAATACAAGATATGTTATAATACATCCACATGCTATGTCAAATACGGAAATAATATAAAATAATGATATAATAACATAAACTAAATTAACATTCATATTGGGGTCAAATTACAAAGATGCATTAATCAAGATGTGTTTTAACAAAGAGATGGTGTTTTAACTTTGATTTAAATATTGATAAGGACTGCGCTTCTCTTATTCTTTTAGGAAGAGAGTTCCAGATGGAAGGTCCGACGTGACTGAACGATCTGCCGCCGTAAAATTTATATTTATATTTATTTGTAACAATTAATTTTGTAGAATCTAGTGCAGAACGTAGACTCCTCGTTGGCTTATACGTTTCTAAAAATTCAGTAATATACAATGGTGCTTGATCATTAAGGCACTTATAGCACAATACTGCTAGTTTGAATTCGATTCTCACTTTAACTGGTAACCAATGCAGCTCATACAAAAGTGGCAACGAGTAGGATGTTATCTTCTTTCTTAAAATCAATTTAGCAGCCGCATTCTGGATACTTTGAAGGCGTGATATTTTATCGTTGCTTACATTCGAGATTAACGAATTACAGTAATCTATTTTAGATAGTATGAAAGATGTTATTAGTTTGCATGTTACTTCTCTTGTTAGGAAAGGTCTAACTGAAGCAATTCTTTTTAATCCTATTGTCAAACTTCTACATAGAGAATCAAACTGTGCCTGCATAGTCATATGTTGATCTAGCATTACCCCGAGGTTTTTCACACACGTTGAGAGGTTAATTGTGCACCCATTTATATTTAGAGTAAACTTCAGAAAATCATCTTTCAAAACACTTTTTCTACCACACACCATCACCTCTGTCTTTTCATTATTCAGCTTTAACTTGTTAATTTCCATCCAGCATTTAACATCTCTAATACAGTCTTCAACACGGGTAATCAATGATGGGATATTACTAGGGATATCGCTTACATAGATCTGAGTGTCATCAGCATAGAAATGATACATTAATTTATTTTTAACAATAATATCCGAAAGAGGTTGAGTATAAAGAGTAAAAATAACAGGACCAAGGACAGACCCCTGCGGAACGCCGTAATTTAGAGGAAATGTTTCTGATACTGCGCCATCGATCAGAACCGACTGAGATCTTGATGTTAGGTATGATTTAAACCAACTAAGCGCAGTGTCTCTTATTCCAAAAGTAATTTCTAATCGTTTAATAAGTATCTCGTGATCAATGGTGTCAAATGCGGCCGAAAGGTCCAACATAGTCAATAAACAGACATGATTTTTGTCAATACTATTAAGAATATCAGTGCATACTTTTAAAAGGGCAGTTTCAGTGCTATGATGTGATTTATAGGCAGATTGGAAATTTTCACTTAAATTATTTAGATGGATATGATACAAAAGTCGTTTTAACACAATGCGTTCAAGCACTTTGGATAGATATGGAAGGTTGGAGACAGGTCTGTAATTTTTCAGTTCGTTTACATTTAGATCGGACTTCTTTAATAGTGGTTTAACAATGGCACGTTTAAACGAGTCGGGGACACTACCTGAGACCAACGAATTATTTATAAGTTCAGTTATTGTTAGTAACAGTTCTTCAATACAAGCCTTAAGAATACTAGTTGGGAGGGGGTCTACTAAGTCACAATATTTTGATGGGCTATCTAAAATGGCTGACTTCACTTCATCCTCAGTGGCTGGATCGAAAACATGTAGTGGCGTTCCATGGAATGGTCCAAAGCTCGGTGACGATGATGATGATGTATTGTCTAAGTTTTCCCTAATGGATTTTATCTTGCCGTGGAAATAGTTGGCAAAATTTTGAGCTAGTTCGGTGTTATTTCTAGACGCTGGAAGGGGTGTGGATTTCTTACTGCCAAGAAGGTCGTTTGCGGTGGAAAACAGTTCTTTGCAAGATGTAATGCTTTGAAATTTTTCGTTGTAATGGGCCTTTTTTGCGCATGTGATGGCGTTATAAAGAGCCGACTTAGCTGCTTTGTATATATCCTTAAATACCGTTAGGCCACTCTTTCGCCATTTCCTTTCAGCCTGTCTCTTTTTTCTCTTTAATTCCTTTATCTCGGAATTGAACCATCGCGAGTGTGGTCGATTCGATACGACACGACATTGCGGCGGTGCCTCACGGTCAATAATAGATCGCAATACTTTGTTGAAGTCGTTTATATTTTTAACCTCATTTATGACGTCACGAATGCTATCTTGTAAACCACTGATATCAATTTGTCTATAATTCCTTGTTGTTATGTTTCGTTTCGGGAGATCAACTTTCTTTAATGCGATATCCACAAATAAAACTTTGTGATCGGATATCGCTAGGTCAACAACTTCGGTCTTTCTTATTCTATTACTTGACACAGGGGAGATGACCCAATCAATGATGTTGCCGGCCTGGTGTGTTGTCTCGGTGATGTGCTGGTGTAAATCGTTGTCGTGTAGGATTTTCTTGATTTTGGTGACTGTCGGAGAAGTGGAATTAAAATGTATGTTGAAATCTCCAATAAAAATATATGGTGAACTTTTAAGGTTGAAGTCTAAGATATCATTTTGAAATTCAGCTACAAACTTAGTATTGGATGTATTCGGCGGTCGATAGATAGTAATGATGGAGAAAGTGGCAGAGTCGGATTGGAAGGAAAGGCATGCAGATTCGTAGTTTTCTCTTGTAAGAGGAGTGAAAGTGGTGTTGGTGATAGCAAGACTATAAATAAAGGCAATACCACCCCCTTTTCTCCCAGGTCGTGGTAGCGATTTCCAGGTATGCGTATTGGGACAGGCGGTGGTAATGTAGTGGTCATCCTGTTTACCCTGAAGCCAGGTTTCCGTAATGCACAATATATCAATATGACGATCTATAATTAGGTCATGGATCTCGTGACATTTGTTTTTTATGGATCTTGCGTTTATGTGGACGAGACAGAGGGGTGGCCTGTTGTTGATGATGGTTAAAAGATTGCGCGGTCTTTTTGACGCTTTTTTAAATTTCGCTGTATGTCTACGTGCGTTTGAGTAAACAGGAATGTTATAAGACGGGCTGAGTTCTTTTTTAGTGATTTCGGTAAGTGGTGGTGATGGTGATGATGATGATGGTAGCGACATAGGTGAGGGAATAGTGGTAAGAGGGCGGCTTGTTGTTGAGTTGGTCCTGTTGGTACTGTTGGCGGTGATGGTGTGGATGGTAGTGGTGGTGGTGGTGGTGTGTGTGTCGATACATGGTGTGGATAGCGTTGGTGATGGTAGTGACGACGGGAGTGGTTGACTTGGTGAATGGGATTTCTTCTTCTTCTTACCTCCCCTGGTTCCCCTCTTGTATTTCTTCACAAAATTATCACAAGCACATTTTGGGTTTCTGATACCTAGCTTTGAAATGTGTGTGATTAGTGCATTAGAAATAATGGTCTTATGGTGCGATATTGTATCAATGCACAGTAACTGAGCTTTGGTGTATTTTATAAAACAGTTTGTATTCATAGGGTGTTGGAGAAATAGCGATCCGTGTAGCGGATGTGGTTTTTCTAGGCGAGGGTTGGTGAGTTGCTGTCAGTTTGAATGATATCACGCGGCGTCATTGTTATGGATACTCGTATGATGAGGTGGTTGGGGGAGGGGGGGGGGGTGTGCAAGTTTGGTTATCACAATAAATCTGGATACGTTTAAAATAGCTAACACGATGTTATCCACAATGAAAAAGAATTTATATTATTATAACTTCCAAAATCAAGTCCAAAATTTCGTAGAAATATTTTCAATCAATCAGGCAACATATCACATAACTGTACACTAATTTATAGAACTGAAGTCACATTATAAACAACACAAAAAGAACAATTTTACAGAGCAGGAGTAAATGCAGCCTGTCGGCGCAGAACACACCAATGCCATATATTGGGCCAACAAGAGGTGTTGACTTAAGGCATAAGTTGATTATAATAGTGTTGACTTCATGCGAATTCCACTGTATTTTCTCTTTGTTGCTCATTACATATTTAGATAAGACGGATATCACTATGAATGACAATTTTAAAATTTATATAAACTTATATTAACTTTATTACCCGCGGGTACCCCCAGCACTACTACTTTCACTTCCACTTCCTGATGAGAGCAACGCTCGATAACAACGTTGTAGAAGTCAAATAATCTTAATTATCTTTCAAATATTTAATTTATATATATATATATATATATATATATATATATATATATATATATATATATATATATATATATATATATAATATAGAGAGAGAGAGAGAGAGAGAGAGAGAGAGAGAGAGAATTACAGTTCATCGTTTTTCTGATGTCAACTGGATACACAAATCTTAATCGAGAAATAAATAATGACAGAAATGCATTAATCATTTTAACTGTTGTCATAATGTCAACAACAATGAAAGACACAATATCAATTAACCATAGAAGAGAGAGAGAGAGAGAGAGAGAGAGAGAGAGAGAGAGAGAGAGAGAGAGAGAGAGAGAGAGAGAGAGAGAGAGAGAGAGAGAGAGAGAGATTTGGTGGTTGTATTCATGGAATATGGATGGAATGTAAACATCTGCTTATATAATCACTCATAACGTATTTTCAGATTTAGCAAGAAATGTCAAGATCCACTTCCAGATTATCACAGGCATCATAACGTGTGACTCCACTTCTTCTAACTGGTATCGTGCCGGTGTGAATAGATGTCATTACACTCCTATTTGTTTTTGTCTAGGACTTCATATAGATGTCGCTGTTTTTTGTCTATCATTTTCTTTGTGACGTAATCATGCATAAATAATCCTAGATGCACGGTCATGAGTCATCAATCGTGCTTAATGATCTGCGCAAAATGTGATTACGTAATTACACAACTGAACGAGATAGAGGGAGAAAGAGAGAGAGAGAGAGAGAGAGAGAGAGAGAGAGAGAGAGAGAGAGAGAGGGGGGGGGGCAGAGTTAGATAGATAGTTGACATTTCCAATTCAATCGACTGTTTTGCCTTCATTCTTCTTAATTCTTAAGAATCATTTAATTTATGAATTATTTTGGATGAGAAGGGATGTTTTATTATAATATATTAAATTACGTTTACTGGGCTATAAACACTCGTTTTAATTTAAGATTTTCATTCGGCAAGCTCGTGGAAATTTTAATTAAGAGCTGTGTTTGTAACCCTATAACCATGCTTTAATCCAATAGAAAAAAAAAACCCAACAAACAAACAAGATAAAACAGAACAAAAAAAAAACCCCATAAAAATTTATTTCAGTTTTGTGTTTGATTGTGGTGGGTGAATAAAACTTCAACTGTAATGAATTAACATTTCTTTTGTTATTGTTTTGATCTTTTAACTATAAACCCACTTTTTAGCATTTGTTTGACCCGACATAGATAATACCGTATTGAAGTTGGAGTCACATAGTTTATTAAGTACAAATAATGTAAATAAAATTTAGTAGACTCTACATATAAAAATGCACAAACTTTGCACGTTATTTACAAAGCACATATTATAACACTATATCAAATATAACTTTACTCTATTATAAGTGATTTTTAAAATATCATAAGCAATCTGTAAATCCAATACTTACTTGAGATCGAGTGAAACCAAGTCATATCATTCCAGAATAGAAAGCTACAAATGACAACATCGGGGGGGGGGGGGGGGGGGGGGGGGGGGACTATAGACTTTGGTTGGGGTTTTTTATTATTATAAATCAATTAACTTACTTCAATGTTCTTCCCCCTCACTCTTCTTTTGTTTATATAAATTTTAAAATTGTCATTCATAGTGATATCCGTCTTATCTAAATATGTAATGAGCAACAAAGAGAAAATACAGTGGAATTCGCATGAAGTCAACACTATTATAATCAACTTATGCCTTAAGTCAACACCTCTTGTTGGCCCAATGTTTTCTTTTCTTCATCTGAGTATTTTCCATTGATGATGGATAAAGTCAACCTTGCTTAAAGTCAGCCAAACTTTTTGCTCTGACAGTGTCAGCTTTATCAATATTCCACTATAGTTCATATTGGGAAGCATAAATTAAATAACAAAACGTTCACAGTTGATCAAATCGTAGATATAATTGTTTTTCCTTTTATAATCTTTCTTTTTTTTTTAAATATAAGCTTTACATTGTTTATTCAAAATCAATTTAGACAAAGAGTTTCCTTTAGCTTTTATTGACATATTATATCATGAGAATTCCAAAGTCATCGGCAGTGTATTATACTAAAACGTCATACTTTAATAATGGAAAGACTTGAAATATGTAAGAATAAGAGAACACATCCAAAATTAGGAACAACTTTTAAAAAATAAATCTTAAAAAAAAAAACAAAAAACAACAACAACAACAAATTAAACGGCCCAGCTCATTTTATTCCCTCCAATCGTTTCCCCGATTGTCACTAGAGATACTTAAATCGCATGGCTATTTCAGTTCTCTTGGTGACCAAACGTAGGACATCTTTTTTTCAGGTTAGAGTAGGAGTCGAACCCAACCTGGTTAGGATGAAAGACGAGATGTTCCCTTGTAGCTCTTGTAAATATGTCACTGAATTTCCAATCAATCTCACATGACATCATTTTATACTACTTGAATGTTGATATTATAGTTTAATATTGCTGTAACAAACTTTATTTCTACATCACGAGTCCAGCTGTGTCCCCAAATCAACAATAAAAGAAATTGATATCAGGTGACGCATGACCAAAATGTTTCATTTATGTGCTTATTTTACAGACTTGTCAAATCCTGTCTGTGGACCTCACAACTTGACGGATTCCTGGAAATAAACAAAAGATTATAAGAGACTATTAATTCCTTTAACCAGGTCTGGGGGGAAAAAAAGACATGTTAAAAAATTAGGCCAGAAAAGTCCGAGTTTTCTGACCAAATATGTTTAAATGATTAATCACGAGTTTGTCCAGATTACCAGATTACGGCAGGTAACTGATTAAAATATCCTTCAAAACAAGAGTTAATTCAATCTGCTTATCACAACTATCAATAAACTCGAGCACGGTTTCCTCGAACCTCTCGGGATATGAAAAAAAAAAAAAAAAAAGTACCACAGAGTCACGAAAGTAGTTTATTTCCTCCGTGCGTTGTACAAAGAACAATAAGGAAGGAATTCGAGACATTCAAGAGTTAGAGGAGATCGAATGCTCGAGAAAAACGTACTGGAGTGTACTTAATTTATTTATTTATTTTTTTACATTTTTCAATCTGATTTGGATGCATAGTAATACTTATTCTGTTACCAGCTTTTAACTACTTGATTGCAACTGCAAAGCTCCGACGATTCTTGTGTCAAATTACAATATTCTTCTTTTTTTTATCTGAACAGACACGGTGAACAGTTTTCAAATTATTTCCATTTTTAAATACGTTTTGTTTTGTTTTGTTTTGCTATTGTTCATTAATACAGTGAAATAATTCATAATTTTTTTTCCTCTGTATTTATCAGTGACTTGCGTGTACAATAAATGACCAGACAATCTCAAATCTTTTCCTAATTGCCATAATGCCCAGTAAAAAATATTTCTCAGAGTGTCTTAAATAAAAGAAAGAAAAAAAAGCAATGCAAGCCAAGAAAAAGATAGATTGCATGAATGCTTAAGCAAAGTTTTATTTATGGTATATATTATCCTATATCCCCTTTGCGGCGGTCTTGTATGGTATGATTCTCGCCTTTGGACCGATAAGTCCTTGGTTTGAGTCCCGTTTTGAGTGACTTAGAGTTGAGTCCATATTGATAAGACTTTACCCTCATTCTCAAGTGTGACATTCCTAGCTGGCCAGTAACAGCTTTGTCTCTGTCGGTTTAAAAAAAAGTTGTAATGGTGTATCACAGGCGTCATGCCTCCTCCTATAACACTTAAAATATTATTATAACTATAATAATATTTTAAGTGTTAATATTGGCTTATGACCCCTTGTAAAGCACTTTGAACACATTGGGCACTCAGTAGATATTGCTCTATATAAAAGCTCAAGCTCTAATCTCAAAACATGATCGGACTTGATGAAACACCATTAAAATGACCTATCTTGACAAAAGCTCTCAGAACTAGAACTTTCTTGTAGACTTCCATGAAGTCCCAGGTTTGGGAGTTTTATTCCACGATAAGTGTCATTTTAGTCGATCTATATTTAAAGGACGAGTTTTCTGGCCCAAATTTTACATTTTTAGTTTTTCAAAGTACGGCAGAATCAACTTTTTTAAAAGATACATAAGGTTCAGAGTCAAAAGAAAGACAAGAAGTGCTTATTTGATTGAAAATTAAACTCATTTTAGAGAAAAGATGTAGAATAATTGGGCTGTACTTGGGTGACCCCAAAATTATACGGCTTTATTGATTACAAAACATCAATTTTAAAAAGATATAATTCTACATCAAGACATCTTAGTCAGTCCATAGGTAACCCCAGTGGATGAGAATTTGAGAAGGGTAGCGTAGCGTCCAGTTTGGATCGTATAGAAGTACAATATAAATACAATATCAAAAAGAGTGAGAAAAAATTGTCTTTTGGAAGTTCAAAATATCAAATTTTAGAAAGAAATATCTCCCAAGCTAAATGACAACGGAATTGATTTGATATTTACGTAAATCATCAACCCCAAAATAAAATGAGCTAGGTATTTATATATATATATATATATATAATATATATATATATATATATATATATATATATATATATATATATATAAATGAGAGAGAGAGAGAGAGAGAGAGAGAGAGAGAGAGAGAGAGAGACAGACAGAGAGAGAAAGGGAGAGAGAGAGAGAGAGAGAGAGAGAGAGAGAGAGAGAGAGAGAGAGAAAGGGAGCGAGAGAGAGAGAGAGAGAGAGAGAGAGAGAGAGAGAGAGAGAGAGAGAGAGAGAGAGAGAGAGAGAGAGAGAGAGAGAGAGAGAGAGAGAGAGAGAAAGAGAGAGAGAGAGAGAGAGAGAAAGAGAGAGGACAGTGTAAGCAAAGCCGTGGTTACAAGGCAGTAAACGGAAACCAACGATTCAATCTATTTAAAGACAAAACATTCAAGGATGCAACTGAAATGAAATGTGAACTTTATTGCATTATTATTTAATACAGCAAATGGTCGTGAGAGCTAATCAAATAAAAATATTATGCACAATTTATCACAGCAAGACTTGAAGACAATTGATACAACATTATCGATATTTTACTTCGATACACCAGCAAGTATCGGATTTAAGCAAAAATCATTTTCAACATTTTTGAAACAACGAAACTATCTTACGATTCATCATTATAAAGTTTGTTATTATAAAAAAGAGAACACAACAGCCTTTATCTTCAAGTTTTTAATGCTCTTTTTCTATATTTGATTCACTTATTATAAAATTTGGCTTTTTTATGTGTACCACAAAAATCTATTTGAGTATATATTATATTGCTTTTGAGTAAAATAGAACTTAAATTCTTTAATAAAATTTGTAATCGATACAATAATAATCAGATCTATGTAGAAAAAAAAAAAAGAGAGAGAGCGTGTACAGTATGTTTTGAAACAAAAGAGTGTGTCAGATAAGGCAGATGAAAAAAAAACCCCAAAAAAACAAGAAAGTCATCCCAAAAAGTCAACCTCAGAAGATTGCATTTTTATAGGTGATTTTTTTTCCTTTTAATTTTCTACTACCTTTGTCTGACATAGTCATATATAAATATCTAATTTATCTTCATATTACCTCATTAAAATATAATTGGCAATTAGTATTCTATATAAAATCAAATCATATACGTAAGTACATGGCTGCAAATTTAATTCTGAGACCACATAATGTAAGAAATGAAATTCCTGATTTTTTTTTTAATTTAAGGTTAAATTCAATTGTGAAAAACCTAATAAATGGAGCTTTGCTTTGAGCTTTTATATAGCGCAATATCCACTCAACATGCTCAAAGCACTTTACAAGGGGTCCCTGGCCAACAGCAACGCTTAACATGTAGGACGAGACATGACACGTGTTAGGAGATATTACAATCTTTTTCAGGTGGAGACAACGCTGTTAACGGCCAGGTACTCATTTTAAACCTGAGAATGGTGAAGATAATTATGTGGTAACAATCGTCATTGTATAATATACAATTCCTACACTCTTGCTTTTTGGAATTCCAGACGTGTTTCCAAATGCTGCATGAACTTGTGAGTGTGTGTTAGGAACAAAGTTTTGTGATTTTTAAGTGAATAGCTTGATACTCTGATGTCACAAATTATTATTGTAAACTTGATATCAGTTAATCATTATTATTTAAGAGGAGGGGTAGAATAATAATGAAAATCTTTCACCTTTTTGGATACATGTTCTTATCAGTTGTTTTTAAATCATTCTATTTTACATCAAAAACTTTATCACAAGTTTAATAGATTTATTCACCATAAATCTTTTTTTCTAAACAATCTGTTATTTAGAAAATAAATAATTTTATCACCTAAAATAATCATTAAAAAGTGGAGATCAACAGGAATGAAGTCATCAACAAAAATTATTTTAAAATCTCTTATAACATTATGTTCATAAACAGTTGTGGAAAAGGCGACAAAGTATATTACAGGCAAAACAGTTTGTAGTGTACAAACTAATATCATAGAAAGTAGCTGTATTGTAAGCAGACCTCGTGAATATTGTAATAGTTCTATTCAAGAGGTTTTACTCATTCAATTTGAGGACTGGGTGTCAAGAGACATGTTTAAAAGACATACATGACCCTTTCAATTTACAAGAAAACAGTGGAAAATAATAACGATAAGTATTGAATTGTAAGCTTCAATTTATTCCACGAAGACAGATACTTAGGATGTTTCAGGTTTCCCCTTTATCAACAAAACATGATGAATAAAACACTAAGGACGAATGAGATATCTCAATCGTCCTTAGTGTTTTATTCATAGTGTTTTGTTGATAAAGGGGAAACTCGAAACGTCCACAGTATCTGTCTTCCTCTAATAAATTGAAGCTTACAATTCAATACTTATCGATTATCAGTTGCAACAAGAAAACTCTGGGGATTTGGGAATGTGGATTAAGGAATAACAACTCACCATGACATTGCATGTAGACAGGAAAATGAGTGATAAGTTTGCAATCCTTAGATGAAATGTAATAATTTAACAATAGTTTTACAGAGAGAAACGGATGTTTCTCTCTTTTTTTTTGTGTTCTTCAAAAGCAAAATAATTACATTATATATGCTTATTGTTAAGATATTTTTATAAAGGTTTTATTAATTTTATCCAACTTTTAAAATTAATAACGTTTATATATCATAAAAAAGAAGAGAGAAAATTACATTGCAATGAATAAATTATCAGAATTGTTGAAACTACAAACAAACAACGAGGCAGTTATTGGTAAAAACAAAATTTTCATACTGGACTTATAACAAATTAATTCAAATTTTGAAAACTGTACCTTTCATGTGAGCTGTCAATCTTATTGAATAGTTAACAGGATGAGAAGATGGGGGAATTTGGGAGGGGGAATCACACCATACGTTTTAAGCCAATGAATCAAAAGTTTGGGGTAAAAAGTTTTGAAATATAACATACTCTTCAATAACAAGAGATTATCAGACTGGACATGGAATGCCAAACAAATTTGACCAAATCAATTAGGTGTTAAGATTTTATCAAAAGCCTGTAGAATGAAGCGACTTGAGCAGATTTCTAGAAAAGCAAAACGTGATGAGATTATCTTTATTAAATGGTTGAAAGAATTGTTATTTTAATTAATGTCACCAACAGTACAGTCTTCCAATTCAATATGGTAATCGTGGCTACCACCATCATAATCACACTGTTATCATCACCACCACCATCATCATCATCATCATCATCACCATTACCATCCTTCTCCTCCTCGTTACGACAACCGTCAGTATCTACATCTCTCACAGCAATATGTATTTACAACCTAAGCACAGATGTAATTATTTGGAATGATGGGATTGGTTAATTCAAAATATCTAGACATAATCATTGGCTCTAGGTCAGAATAATAATTCCTAGGACTGGGAAGGGGGAAAATCTGGTGCAAGATAAAAGTCTGAACAATTTTAAATGATACTATACCAGACAAAGCAGAAAAAAATACAAGAGAAAATAACTCCAAAAAATATCAGCCTTCCTCGACAGGGTAAGATAAATTTTGGGGGATTTTATTTTCTTTCCTTTTCTTTTTTTTTGTGTTGTATTTTTCATTATGCTCTGTCTGACACTGTAATACACTGTAACCTAAAACATCATTTCTCCTAATTTTAATGTTGATTCGGGGCCGTCAACGTTTATGTCCTGATGATAAAGCAAATGATTGGATGACAATAGATGCACTAAGTTAGTTTTCTTCACACTTTGACACTTATTGCAGAGTTTTTAAATTTGTAATTAGTTTTTCATAATTTTTCACAAATGTTTTCAGCACAATATCAAAACTTTAAAAAAAAATTCTACATCAATTAATTTGTCAATGTGTCTATTTTTTGATGTTTTAAAATGATTTTTTTTCAAAATCTAAAGGAAATTCAGATTATTTCCATACTAGACTGGCCCCAATAGTATTTATTGTCAGTTTTTTTTGATGATGAAATATTGTGTGAACTACACAGGGAGTGTGAAGTGAGGAATGCACCAACTTTATATATAATTTATAAAATTTATACTATACACATAAATACAGGTGTGGTAGACTTTGAAATGAAAATCAAGAACTGACAGAACTGAAATTAGATGTGCACATATAAAAGCTGTACCATTGACCAAAGAGAAGCTACAACAGGGAAAGGAAGTATTTGTATAATATACACAATTTGTACAGGAAAGCAAAATGTCACACACATCGAAAGGTTTGCATGTATAAAAAAAATAACTGTTTACATGTTTGGTAAAGGATACAAGGCTGTCATATGATTTGTTAGATTAGAACCCCTTCAATTCTTGACAACTTAGGATAACTCACAACTTGATTTTTTTCTCTTGTATTGTTTTTTACAAGAAATGAACCATTCAAACTTAAGCAGATGTTATTGTCTAAAATCATTAAATTTATCAAACGTCATATTATTACAGAGACCACCCAATGTTTTATGTTGATTGAATAACTTTTGTTAATATTGGATGAAACGTTATCTTTCATGATGTGTGACATTTTGTCAAGCCTGTACAGACCCCATAAAGAAAGAATATTTATGCAACAGATACATTAGCCATGTCGTCATTGGTCACATGGGTCCTTCCGTTGATATGGGTCTGGCTTCGTCCACTGCCAGGCCGAATCAGTTCAAATGTACTTCCTGTAACACTCTCTTCATCAAATTCTGATGGCATGCCTGTTGAAAGGGAATCTGCAAAAACAAAAAACAAATACAAATTTATATAAAGCCAAAGCATTTCCCAAAATAAATAAGAGATTTGATCTCTTTGTTCAATATCACACAGACATACACACACACACACTCACACACACACACACACATATATATATATATATATATATATATATATATATATATATATATATATATATATATATATATATATAAACAAGCTGTCCTCTGTAACAAGCAAAATGTGTGTCTTGGGCATTGTATAAAATTCACAAACAAAATAATAAATTACATTTCGTTATAAAACATTCTCACCCTCCCCCCCTCTCATGCACATTGTATTTATTATTTTTTTTAAAGTACAACTCTTAGAAACAATGAGAGAAATAATTTGTTTAAATCTTTATATTTTGTGACAAAACAGTTTTCACTATTCTATTTGTTGAATTATAAATAATTTTGAATAATTTTCCTTGTTTGAAATTATACGAGAGATCACAGGGGCGGAGATTAAAGCAAAGATATTAATTGCTGACGAAAAGGTGAAAATGTAAATGCTTCTGAAGGAAACTGTACAGAAAATGGATGTTTCGGGTGCAAACCCTTCATCTGCAATACAGCAAACCAAGGAACATTGAACGTTGTTTTCCTGATGAAGGGTTTTCACGCAAAAGTCCTATTATCTATTCTGCTTCCATCAGAATCCTTTGCATTTTCACCTTTTTGTTAGTATTTTTACAATCCCAGGCTTCAGGCAGCTCTCATTGCTATCTGGAGATTGTAATTGAAATACTGACCAAATCAGAATTCTTCGTAACCTTAATTTTATAAAATCAAACTCAACACATTTTGCTATTCAACAAAATTTAAGCTGTCACTATCTTTCCATACTTTCAATTTAATTTGGCAACCTAAAACACTAATATAATCTTAGATATATTTGGGAAAATGACAGTTTTTGATATGGTATTTGTATTAATTGTTGTCAAACCATAACACTTGAAAGGCAAGACGAATGCGAAGATGAAAAGCATAAGCTATGGGTTCTGAGGTCATTATTGGGTTGCAGGCACTTTCAACGAGTTTATCACCTTTTCTCTTCACTATTTTTTTTTTTTACATTATAGGACGTCTGAACCAGTTCCATTAAGTTTACACAATGAATCTAGAAATAGTAAACTGATTTAATTATATTATATTATGCCCTTCCGCCACAACATCAGAAGATATTGTCGCCTAGGAATTCCATGAAGGAATATAGAAAATTCATCAAACAAGATGTCTCATGTCAACACGAATCACCCATGTTGTCCAAGTGAGCAAATTGGGGGTAAATAATCTTGCCGAAGGAAAAACAATGAAAGTGCCCGAAACAGGGATCGAACCCGGGACCTTCCAGGTCACAGTACAATGCCTTAACCACTCGGCCACTCCACCCGCTGATTTAATATAAACTGAAAATACACAGCTTTAACTTAAGATAAAATATAAAAATAAATTTTAAAAATTAAATTGTAGGCTTAAATTCTTCAGCCAACACCAAACATAAATGTACAGTAATTGACATGCAGGGTACAATGGTATTGAATCAATGTGCTGACAGATCCAAGGCCATGATTTGGAAGTAGCTGAAAAGGATTTTCAAGTCAGTACAACTAAACTACAACACAAAAGAGCTTTTTCTTCATGTCTTTAGTTGCCCCACTGTTAAATTTCATGCGCATTTTGTTTAAATGCACATTGACAGTAATAATATTCAATGTAGGGGGCAGCGTAGCTCAGCGTTGTGGTCTTTGCTTCGTACCCAACAGGTATGGAGTTCGATCTTCAGCCGCTGCGATGTTTGACCTTGAGCAAGTCACATCACCCTAGCTCAATTTGCGGCGCTGCACTGCGGCTGACGCTTGGGTTATTCCAGTCTTCCCTTGGAATAGACCCTAAAGATAAATTTCCCCTATGGGATGAATAAAGGGAATTATTTTATTTATTTTTATACTCTGCCCCCATATTATTATTTTCAAAGGTTTATTTTTAGTCAATTGCCAATATGCCTCATACCTGAATAGAATATTATTCCAATCAACAAATCAAAATGAACAATTAAAACATGCATCTACACTATTGGAGAAAAGAAAAACCCAACTGATTTATGTGATTAAACACCAACTGATCAGCCTCTCATCCAATGGCAAAAATATATTCAATACATCAAAGATAGGTTATAAAACTGTAAAGCGCTTTGAGCATGTTAAGTGGATATTGCACTATGTAAAAGCTTAAGTTTGTTTTTGTTTTTGTTTTGTTTTTTGTTTTTTTAAAACTGTCCTTGACCTTGTGCTGCTTTGTGGTCTCGCGGTATAACACTAGCATTCGAATCAAAAGGTCCAGGTTCTGAGCGTCGCATAGTTAAGTCCTTGGAAAATTCTCTTTACTCACATTCTCTCATCGTACTCAGATGTAAAATGATTACCTGGTCGTTAACAGTGTTGTCTCTGTAGGAAAAAATTCGAAATGTCGCTTAGCAGGCATCATGTCTCGTCCTACATGTTAAGTGTTGCTGTTGGCTAGGGACCCCTTGTAAAGCACTTTGAGCATGTTTAGTGGATATTCCAGTATATAAATGCTCTAGTTAAGTATTTTTAAACAGAATGGACACAACCATGCAATTATAAATCAAAGAAACAACCAACACAATAAATAAAATCAAAGTTTAAAAAAGAAGACAGCAGATTCTACAGCTTCAATTCCTAGTGTACAACTCCATCACTACTGATATAAGCAGAAAATTTCTCATTCATTTTGACAGAGTTTGGGCTCAACATTCCTCATGCACCTACAACTTCGTCATATATTAATTGACAAAAAATATATATACAAAACAGTTACAGTTGCGAGCGACAGCAAACAGACAAAGATGAATCGTACCAGATACTTATTAATTTCAATGACAATAATCAAATGCAACTGCAGAAACCAGACCCACATGTTTTCAGAATTTAACATCTGTCTCCAATGGAACAAATCAAATCAACATCTGTTTCAAATGGAACAAATCAAATCAACATTTGTTTAAAATGGAACAAATCAAATCAACATCTGTCTCAAATGGAACAGATCAAATCAACATCAATCTCAAATGGAACAAATCAAACTGTAGTTGAAATTCTTTCTTTTGGATTCAATCTGAGGAGCTTTCAAAAATTAAAAAACGCAACCTCACAACAATGAATTTTTAAATTTGAGTTTGTTTTTAGTCCGAAAGAACAGAAACAATCTTAAAATAATAACAATAAACTTACATTTATATGGCACCTTACTAAATTTGCATAGTATTAAAGGCCTTTTTAATAAATAAATTGTAAAACAAAAGATTACACACTTTGACTAATATTATAATTTCTAGTCAAATCCATCTATTGATTAAGTCAAATTATCTTGTATGTGAATGAAACATGATAAAACACACATATACACATATATGAAAATGAACACTAACCCACCAGTAGACTGGAAGCTCTTATCTATAAAATGACTTACGCCTATAATGATAAAACTAAAATCTTAATCTAGAACTTTTAACATTATTGGTTCGTCTGTTCTGTCATGATAGGAAGAAGTGTAAAGAAATAATAAAAAGAAATAATCCAATATATATATATATATATATATAGATATATATACATCAATGCTACCAATTCATTAATTTTAACTGGTCTATGCTATTGATTAAAAATAATGCGACACAATTTATAGGCATCTTTTATCTATAGGAAACCAATTCAACTCATTCCATACTGTGACAGCTTCAACACTGAAGATAGACACAACATTTGTGTGGCGTGGGATGGTGTTAGATTATGGCTCTGTATCACAATCATTATGTCCTTCTCTGACACACATGTTTTCGAACTGATAAGTAAATTTCTTACAATTGTTAGAATTTCTATAGTTGTCGGGGAGGGAATTCTACAACAGTATTGTACTTTTAAAAGAGGATTGAATGTGTGTATTTACTCGTGAAAGGGGTAGCTGATAGCAGCGCTCATTTCTTGTTTTCTTGATTATTTTTTTGGTGGTCTTTAATTGGGATGCTGGTTTATCCTGGTATACCTTTAAAGGTCTTCAGTGTATGTTTGCTCCTTCTCTCCTTCAATTCTATCTGGTTGATATCTGCCATCATCTTAACCGGCTTGTGCGGCTATAAGGTCTTGTGGTATGACACTCAATTTCAGATCGGAAGGTCCTGGGTTCGAGCCTTGCTTGGCACATAGTTGAGTCCTTAAAAGGCTCTTTACTTACATTCTCTCACCGAACTCAGGTGTAAAACGAGAACCTGGCCGTTAACCATGTTGTCTATGTCGGAAAAAAAATTGTAATGTCGCCTAATAGGCACCATGTCTCATTCTACATGTTATGTGTTGCTGTTGTTCAGGGACCCTTTATAAAGCGTTTTGGGCACGTTCAGTAGATATTGCGCTCAAGTCAAGTTAACCAGTGAGGTTGAAAAAAACCCCATAAAATATCCTTTTTTTTTCTAGAACAATGAGTGAAATTGCTGTGTACGAGTATAACAATTGCATTATTGTTACCTGACAGTGATTGAATATAAAATATAATATGTGGAGAGGAAATTGTAAAAAATCTAGAGATTCGAGCAAGTTCCATTAGAAAAAACTTGAGCTTGTATATAGCTTAATATTCACCCAATGTGCTCAAAGCACTTTACAAAGGGTCCCTGACCAACAGCAACATGGGCAAGATAACAATTTTTTTCCAACAAGACAAGGCTGTTAACAGCCAGGTATTCATTTTACACCTGAGTGCAGTGAGAGAATGTGAAGAAGGAAACAACTATGCGTCGTTGAACCCATGACCTTCCGATCTGAGAGCGAGTGTCATACCACAAGACCACGTAGCCACATTACTAAGTAGTTTGTTTTTTTTAAATTTGAAATCTATGTGCGGCTATGTGGTCTTGAAGTATGACACTCGCTTTCGGATTGGAAGGTCCTGGGTTCGAGCCTCACTCAGCACATAGTTGAGTCCTTGGAAAAGACTCTTTACTCACATTCTCTCACTGTATTCAGGTGTAAAATGAGTATCTGGCCGTCAACAGCATTGCCTCTGTCGGAAAAATTGTAATATCGCCTAACAGACGTATTGTCTCGTTCTACATGTTACATGTTGCTGTTGGTCAGGATCCCTTTATAAAGTGCTTTGAGCACATTTAGTCTATATAGCACTATATAAATGCTCTAGATATTTTTTTTTAATCGTATAAATATCATGTTCTTACCTGCGTTATAGACACGACTTAGATTATCGATGTCATCATTGTAATTGTCCTCAGGGTTTTCTTGTTCATCCAACTCATCATCAAGCATGTCTGTCTGCTTCTTGGCAAAGTTGATGAAAACCTGATGGCAGAAGAGACAGTTAAAATCATCATTATTTATTATTTCTCAAATTTATTTATAGGAAAATAATATCATCAAATATTTACTCTGGATAGTAGTAGTAGTAGGGTATGGCTACACCTCCAAATTCGTTTCATCAGCCCAGCTTCGAAAGTCTTCCTCTGCCCTAAGGACGGTTTCATAGCCACCATCAAGTTCAGTTACTGGATTAATAGATATAAATAACAATAGCCAAATGGAATGGAGGCTTCAATTTATTTAACATGAAGTCCCAGGTTTGAGAGTTTTTGTTGAGATGAGGGTAATTTAAATCGATCGATATTTGAAGGATGAGTTCTCCTGACAAAATTTGAAATACGTATTTTTCCAGAGTTATGCGACTCTATGGATAGGACTCGTGCAAAGTACTTTCCACCAGATCTAACAGACCCAGCTACACAATCACTGCTGGGGGAAAGGGGGGGGGGCAGAAAAAAATCTCAGACTGCCCCCCCAGGATTGATTTTGAACAGTCTGTGTGTGAAAGCGAGTGCTCTACCAACTGAGCTATAAGGACCCCATTTGATTTTTTACTCAATTGTAAGGACCGAGAAAAATATTGATATTTTCCTGTCAGGGACATACCTGGTCAAGTGTTGTCTGGGATACGCTGTAATCTTCCACCCCAAACTTGACCTTGGCAGTCTCCATCCCACTAAACAGCTCACTCAAGGACAAGTTGTTGGTTCCAAGTTGATACTGGAAAAAAACGTCAAATAATGTAGCAAATTATTGGAGGTATAAGCTTCTAAGTAATACAATTGTATTCAGTCTCTACTGGCGTTTGGGTAAAATACTAACAACACCCACCAGCCAAATTTAACATACCAACACACAAAATTGTGTGTAACCTTTAACGTTGTTAGTCTAGTTGATATCAATATAGTGAGAACTAATTACTAGCTGACTGTCTAAACATAATAACAAAGTGCTGAGTGACATCGCTTCATTCCTTCAACAACATTTCAACCTTAGTTTTCAACGAGAGATGTCAGATAATTTTGGAAATACAATTTAAACAATTTACCAAACGAAAGCTTTATTTTTTTAAAAAAAAGCTAATTCTTATATAATGTTAAAATTCTATCTCTATAACTGTCATCTCCTGACGAAGATTAAGATTGAAACGTCCTTTGATTTGTCTCATTTCTATTTGTATGTATAATATAAAACCCACAATCTCAAACTCAAAGCTTTTTGATGTCGGAATGGACCAGCTGGTGGAAATTGAATTTATAGCCATTTATATCAAACTTGGGATTTATTTCACTACTTCATTATGGTGGAGAATAAATACAATTTCTTACACTGGAACAAACTCAAACTAATTATCATTTTAATTCTGAATTCAGTTTTCAGTGTCCGATTCAACCTGACATAATACCATTTTGAGAAGGTGGGTAACATGAAGTCATTGGACGTTCCTATTCTCCATAAAACTACTAATAAAAGCCAACATGAGAATTTTGTGTACGGAAAAAAAAAACCTACAATAAAACAACACAAAAACTAACAAACAACAAAAAACAAACAAAAATTTTAATAAATGAATAATATGAATCAACATTCATACTATACCTGCAGCATGTTGTGGTGTTTTTCTCTCAACTTGGCAGATGGGAAAGTGGTTGTGATGTAATGCATGATGGATGTTAGGTCAGGGTTTTGACCACTCACTCGCAGAATAATGGTGTAGCCATTGCCAAACCTAAAATGAGAGCAATGCATAATGTAAGGAAGTAGAAACAATTTCTTTATGAATATTTATTTTAACAAACAAGTACTAGCAGTGATTCATATCCAAGACTTCATAAAAAGAATCAAATCAGCTTTTTCGAGGGGGGGGGGGGGGGGGGAGGGGTGATATTTTGTTTTTTTTCTTGTATTTTTTTTTTCTGCTGTGTCTGGCACTAGTTCATACACATTTATTCAGATCTTTTTTTTTTAAACAAGATTAATTAGAATTTTAACTCACCTTGTTTTCAGATGTTGAATGCTTCCAAGACACTGGAACGATCCATTGACCATGATAGCAAGACGTGAGCATAACGCCTCACATTCCTCCATGCTGAAAAAAAAACAAAAAAAAAAAAAATGAGCTTTTATAAAGCACAATAATAACTAAATGTGCTCAAAGTGCTTTACAAGGGGTCCCTGGCCAACAGCAACATTTAACATTTAGGACAGAACATGACGCCTGTTAGGCAATGTTACAATTTTTTCGGACAGAGACAACGATGTTAACATCCAGGTACTCATTTTACACCTAATTACGGTGAGAGAATGCAAGTAAAGAGCCTTCTCCAAGGACTCAACTATACGCCGAGTGAGGCTCGACACGACCTTCCGATCCAAAAGTGAGTGTCATACCACAAGACCACATAGCCGCACCAAAAAAAAAGTAGAAACCGATTTCAAGTAAGATAAAACAACCCACAACAGATGTAAAGGAATAGTCTTTTAATTTTTCCTTTTCATGGAAAACTCTTTTTTTCCTGAAATAAATAACAACAATAAAATAAAGGCTTCGATTTAATTTACGAGGACGGATGATGTGAACCTTTCAGATTTCCACTTTGTCAACAAAACATGATGAATGAAACTCTAAAGAGAGATGAGAGGATGGCACTGTTAAGGCAAATAAAGCCTTCGTATAATCTATCCTACATCCTTAGTTTTTTCATTGACAAAGGGGAAACCAATAACATCCATACTGTAATAACCAGCCAAAAGACCCTTTAGAACTCTTCTCCAGAGAGAGGCTACAACGGTTTAATAACACAATTGTCTCATGACAAGCCTCTTATGTCTCATAAGTAACTTGGATATATTACAAATGAAGAATGGTTTTCCAAAACTCTTTAACTCGGTTTTTCCCATTTTGAGATATTGAGGATTATATTTCCCCTAAATTTTCTCATTCCGTCTATTATTTTATCATATTTAGACTTCAAATTCATTCAAACCTAAGGGAAGTCTTGTGTAATTTGATTCTTAAAATATAATTTACATTTCAATTTTTCTCATGGATGGAAAATCTCAAAAAGTAGAAAAATGGACTTAAGGAGATTTGGAAAACCAGCCTTCAAATATAATCTGTTTTTGTAAATCAACTTGAAGCTTCCATTTGTTATTTTTTCCTTTGAGCGTTATTCCTGTATGAACTTGTTCAGCAAAGCAGCAACATAATATTGATTCTAAAAGTTGTGAGACAGAGATAAATGTTGTTTTGGAAGATTGGCCTTACTTGTAACCTGTCAATACACATCATCAAATAAGAAAAGAAACCTTTCAATACACATCATCAAAAAAGAAAAGAAACCTTTCACTACCATCATCAAATAAGAAAAGAAACCTTTCAGTTCTATCATCAAATAAGAAAAGAAACCTTTCAATACCATCATCAAATAAGAAAAGAAACCTTTCAGTTCTATCATCAAATAAGAAAAGAAACCTTTCAGTTCTATCATCAAATAAGAAAAGAAACCTTTCAGTTCTATCATCAAATAAGAAAAGAAACCTTTCAATACCATCATCAAATAAGAACAAAGAGGTGGTGCACATGACAAAACCACGGCCACCTAAAATCTCACTGGTATTCCATTGGTACCATAATGTGATCAAGATTACTAATTCAGATCTCAATTGTTTTGAGTCATGAATTCTTTATCTTTATCATAAAGTGTATTCTTTTTTTTATCATAACTAAGTTACTTCATCACCTGTGAATAACAATGTAAAATTGAATGTAAGCTTCAATTTAATATATGAAAACAGATAAACTGGACATTTCGAGTTTTCCCTTATCAACAAAACAGGATGAATGAAACACTACAGACGACAGAGATAATGTGGTAGTGGCATTTTTAAGATGAATAAACAAAAACATTGATGGGGAGGAAATAGTATGCTCCTTTTTGATAAAGGGTAAACAAGAAACGTCCATTTTATCTGTTTTCGTATATTAAATTGAAGATTTCATTCAATTTCACATTGTTATTTATTTCTTCGAGCTTCGAGCAGCAACATTTACATTCCTCACCTGTGTGATGTTAGAATGACAGATCGTCCCGATTTGACAATGTTGTTAATACAGTTCCATAAAAATCTTCTAGCCGATGGGTCCATCCCTGTTGTTGGCTCATCCTAAACAGATGAAAGAATGGTATAGGATTAATAATGATTTACCGTGGATCACTATTAAAAATAATTCAACGAATTTTAAAATCCAAAACTGAGAAAACCAGAGCATATATATAGCGAAATATCCAATAACATGCTCAAAACGTCCCAAGACAAAAGCAACACTTATCATGTAGGACAAGCCTGTTAGGCAAATTATATTTTTTCCCATAGCGACAAGGCTGTTAATGGCCAGATACTCATTTTACAACTGAGTATTGTGAGTGAATGTGAGTACAAAGCCTCAAAAACTATGCACCGACTTTTTTGTCCGAAGGCGAGTGTCTTACCACAAGATCACATAACAACACAAAACGTATATAATATCTCCTATTTTTAAATGTGGATTTGAAAATCTTACCAAGAAAATGATGGGGGGATTTCCAATGAGTGCAATGGCCGTCGACAATTTCCTTTTGTTCCCCCCACTGTAAGCACTGGATATCTTGTCTGCATGGGGAGTCAGGCCAAGTTTCTGGATGGCCCAGGCAGCCACCTGATATGTCAGATATTATGGTATGGGTAGGATTAGTCATCGACAATATCAACACTTATTTTATCAATAATAATAATAATAATAATAATAATAATAATAATAATAATAAGAATAAGAAGAAGAAGAAGAAGAAGAAGAAGAAGAAGAAGAAGAAGAAGAAGAAGAAGAATAAGAAGAAGAAAATAATAATAATAATAGATGGCATTTGTATTCCGCATTTTCACAGGTTTTGTCAATTTAAGGCAGAATATAAGACTAATCATTTAAATATTTTATACAATAGGCTATAATTACAAAATCTCAAAAAGCTTGTAATGTGTCCATTACAGACAATTTTTTTCACATTTTTTAACGTAATGAAAAAATATCTACGACAATGTTAAGTCAAAAATATTAAAATATCTATTATAACACACCTAGAGTAGTCATTAATAGGAAAAAAAAAACCCATTCAAGCTTAAAATGCATGCAAGACCGCATATAACGTAATCATGTTATTGACTAAAACAGTTTATATTGAAGGTCAAAGTAAGTGTCTATTTATTGAAAAATTAATGATTGCTGACCTTCTCCTTTTTAAATACTTTTGTGCTCTGCACCGAACTGAACATGTATTGAATTTAGATATCAAAACTTTTTTAATCAGTTAAATAATGCAAACAAAGGGGAGTAATAGGCAACAATGTGATGTTTATTTTTTTGACACTTTGAATTGAACTAAAATATACTACTAATTCCGCCTTACGTTAAGATTCAATCTAATATTTTGATATGTTTATATCTAATGACTTTTACTATGATCTTTATAACAGTTATTGACTTATTTTGAATATTTTACAACCTCAGACAATAAAGGTAAAAAAACTCTTTATTATAGTCTACTGAGGTAATTGAAAATTGTTCATGATTGAATAAATCATAAATGTAAAGATCTCATTGTATAATGAAATAAAAAAAAATAAAAATACATAAGTCTCCGAGACACTTCGATAAGTAGATATAATTTAACGGGGCTGACTGTTTAAAAAAAGGTAGCTATGTCCTTACACTTTTTATCTTCAATGGTTCAATGCCTCTCACTCTGGCATAAAACTCCAGATGTTCTCGGCCAGTCAGCAGGGGGTCAAGGGCATCAAACTGAGGGCAGTAGCCCATGAAACGCCGCACTTGGACCATGTCTTTCCTCACACTATTGTCCAAGAAAAATAAATAATGAATAAGTCATTACGATTTGGAATTAATGTTGGAAAAGCAACCGTTGAAAAATTTATATCTTTACTAACTTCTTGTTTCTTTGAAAAATGTACGATTTCATATATCTATAGTGTAATGTGTCTAGTTTGTGTGTAATAAGACATGGCTATTTGTGACACTACGTGAATTGGCTGAAAGGACAAGAAAGATTCATTATTATATTTATTATTTTTAAGTTGAGCTTTTATATAGCGCAATATCCACTAAACATGCTCAAAGCACTTTACAAAGGGCCCCTGACCAACAGCAACACTTAACATGAAGAAAGAGACATGACACTTGTTAGGCTATATTACAATATTTTCTGCCCGGGACAATTCTGTAACGGCCAGGTACCCATTTTACACCTGAGTATGGTGAGAGAATGTGATTAAAGAGTCTTTTCCAAGGACCCAACTATGAGCTGAGCGAGACTCAAACCCAGGACTTTCCGACCTTCCGAACAGAAAATGAATGCCATACCACAAAACCACATAGCTGCACAAAAAATGTCATTTACTTTTTCTTTCAGACATCATTTTATAAAAACCTTTGACTTAATTTTTTAAGTCTACAAGTTACATAAAAGAATATTCTCATATTATGTGTTGTGAAAAATTGACACATTATAAAATAATGGTTTCATAAATATTTAAATTGTCATGCTTCCATGAAAAGATTTTAATTCTTTCTAGAATTAAAATGGCGTTTGTTGTCTTTATTTTTTTCTTTTTAATGAAACAAGATGATTTCTTTCAAATCAATTACCAAATCCAATGCAGCATGGAAGGAGAGCATTTTCTGAAGTCCTCTAGAAATATAGTGGCTCGGCAGTTGCAAAAAAAAAAAAAATCTTATAGCTGCTGGTAAATTTGTAGAGAATCACCTAGATGTTAAACTGTCATGTATGCAACATAAAGAACATAGGAAATTGAATGGAAGCTTCAATTTTATAAATGAAGACAGATAATGTGAATGTTTCCGGTTTTCCCTTGATCAATAAAATACGATGAATGAACACTAAAGACGAATGAGAGATGTGGGATTGGCCTTGAACCTTTCATTCAATTTCTTCTTCTTATTTATTTCTTCAAGCTTCAAACAAGGGTCCCTGGCCAACAGCAACATTTAACATTTAGGACGGGACATCACGCATATTAGGCGATATTACAATTTTTTTCTAACAGAGACAACACTGTTAACGACCAGGTACTCATTTTAAACCTGAGTACAGTGAGAGAATGTGAGTAAAGAGCCTTTTCCAAGGACTGCGAGTGTCATACCACAAGACCACATAGCCACACAGAGTAAAAAATATTGTCATTATGTTTCTTTATCAAAATGTGAAAGCCTCCAACCTGTATTGATTGACATAAGCATCTCCTTCAGAGACACCAACGTCTCCTGTCAACATTTTAAAAGTGGTGGTTTTTCCAGCTCCATTGACACCCAACAACCCAAAACACTGACCCTTGGGAACTCCGACGTACAAATGATCCACGGCTGTCATCTTGCCTTTCCTGCCAGGAGTCCAGTAGACCTATAGAGGTCAAAGGGAATAAGGGAATTACATACAAAGTAGACATAAAATATACACGTCTGTAGTCAAAGTGATACTAAGCTGTAAGAAGAAGTGGACTGTAAAAATCAATAAATAAATATGAATATAAAAGCTTCAAACAATGAAAACATAATTCGTTATTGTACAGTCAATGTCACCAATCTCGTTTTTTTTTAGTAAAGTATCTATGTTTTCATTGATTTTTGTTGTTGGCTGAATAAGGGTTTTGAGCCCAAAACGTTCAGTGTTTGATATTTGTTCTTTTTTTTGAAGCTGTTATATTAATTTTTGTTGATTACTTTTTACGTTTCTATAGCACATGGATACTGAAAAAGGGCAGATGTGCAGCACACAAACATTAACAAACTGGTGCATTTTCA
>NC_088360.1:136905526-136913026 GCF_034508935.2 Berghia stephanieae | reverse complement strand
CCTATCGACCCTGCTTTGCATGTAGATATAATTTCATAAGGCACATAATTTAAGTACACGAATATCATCATGGCTCACATAATCATCAGCGACATGGTCTTGTGGTATGACACTTGCTTTCAGATCGGAAGGACCGGGTTCGAGTCTCGCTCTGCACATAGTTGAGTTCTTTGAAAAAGCTCTTTACTCACATTCTCTCACCGTAGTACTCAGGTGTAAAATGAGTAACTGGCCTTTAACAGCATTGTCTCTGTCCAGAAAAAACTGTAATATCTCCTAACAGGCATCATGTCCTGCCATTATCTCACCGAACTTGGGTGTAAAATGAGTAACTGGCCTTTAACAGCATTTCTCTGTCCGGAAAAGCTGTAATATCGCCAAACAGGTGTTGTGTCCTGTCCTCCCACATGTTAAGTGTTGGTGTTGGCCAGGGACACCATGTAAAGAGCTTTGAGCACGTTTAGTGGATTTTGCACCATATAAAAAAGCTCCAAAAAATCTCAAAAAGCTTAGTCATCAATGGTGGCTTGTGTTAGTAGACACTTCACTGAATCACTGCCTCTCTATTCGGTTTGGTCATTTTAATGGATGGAAGACGATATTTGCAAGGGTTGCAAGCAATTACCATTGTCTATTTCAGGTTATAGAAACTGGGATATACTCCAGTTCCATATGCTGTATGGCTCTGAAGAACTACTTTTTGAGAAATAAATACATTATATATACGATAAATTAAAAAAAACTCCTTACAAAGTCTCCTCGTTGAGTTGTTCCTTGGTGTAATTCATAGGGTAGTTGTAGGTGACAATACCGTAGTCTGAAGGATCTTTTCCAGAAGGTAACAAAGACCTCAGCATGAGATTATTGAAAGCATTCATGTAGGACACGGACGAGGCCCAGCCTTTGTTGTTGAACCAGACCTAAAAAGGAAGGAAATTCATAGATAGTGAAAGAATTATGACATACATTTCAAATGTGTGGCTATGTGATCTTGTGGTATGACACTCTTTTTCGGATCGGCAGGTCCTGGGTTTGAGCTTCGCTTAGCACATAGGTGAGTCCCTGAAAAAGGCTCTGTACTGACATTCCCTCACCGTACTCAGGTATAAAATGAGCACCTGGTCGTTAACACCATTGTCTCTGTTGGAAAAAAATGTAATATCGCCTAGCAGTTTCATGTCTCGTTCTATATGTTACATGTTGCTGTTGGCTATGGATCCCTTGTAAAGTGCTTTGAGCACGTTTAGTGGATATTGCTCTATATAAACGCTCTAAATAGGTCAGATTTGACTTGTTTAGCAATGACCTGATGCATCAATCTGCATATTGGGGATCCCAAGCCAACAGTAACAATTAACACATAGAACAAGACATGAAACCTGTAAGGCGATATCTATTACAATTTTTTCCGACACTGACAATGCTATTAAGATAAGATAAGATAAGATAAGATAAGATAAGATAAGATAAGATAAGATAAGATAAGATATACTTTATTCATTAAAAATAATGGAAATTCGTTTACAGACGTGGCATGCATGAAAATGTATAAACACAAAGTTGAGAATCTATAGCGACAATGTATATATAATATATGCAAATGCACAAAAATGTAAAAATATACAACCAAGAACCAATAGCAACACTTTATATATTAATTTGATAAATTGAGATAGGCCAGGTACTCATTTTACACCTGCTGAGTACGATGAGATAATGTGAGTAAAGAGCTATTTCCGAGGACTCGACTATACGCCGCCCGGAGCAGTTGTCGAACCCTGGCCCATTGGTCTAGAGACAAGTGTCATACAACTAGACCACATAGCCGCATAAAATTTAATGTTTCAGTCGTGTCTTATCTTACAGTTAAAATTTCAAAACAAAAACAACAAATTCTACTATCTATAAAATCTATTTCATTTTCTCCATCAGGGTCGTAAAAGTATGGAACAAATTAGAGAAAGAAATCAAAGACGACCCATATCTGGCATGGCAAATTTTCGAGATTTTGCGAAGAAAAAAAAACAAAACAAAACAAAACAAAAACCCAAAACAACAATAATAATTTTTTTTTGAAAAAGAAAAAGGGAGAATTTTTTTCTCTTTTCGATTGATAGCTCAAGTAGAACGTGAAAGATAATTAATCAAAAGTAGTTTCTCTTTTACTATCACATTTTCTTCCTTTTACAAGTGCTGATATGACCTAACATTTGCTGCAAGCGCCGTGAAATCCTTAAAAACAAACAAATACCTTTCTCTTTCATGAACTATTTACGGGTTTTTAGGAAAATGAATCACAAATTTTCGCAAATTTTGCTGTGTTTAGCTTGCAAAATTTGGGATTTTTTCTTTTGAAAAAAACTGCCATGTCAGCCATACCTCAGTAACTTTAGGAAACTTTTGAAAATATTCCTATCCAGGCAGGCTTTTGAGTAGTAATAGTATTTGCATTTTGCGTTATTGTCTTTGTGGGAGCGAAGTGGCCGAGTGGTTAAGGCATTGCACTGTGACCTGGAATGTCCCGGGTTTGAGCCCCACTTCAGGCAATTTCATTTTTTTGTCCTTGGGTAAGATTATTAACCCCAAATTTGCTCACTTTGGACATAATGGATGATTCCTGTTCACATCAGACATCTTGTTTGATGAATTATCTATATTCCTTCATGGAATGCCTAGGCGACGATATCTTGTGTGTCATGGTGGAAGGGCATAATTTTTTTAAAAATCTTATTGCCTTTGTATGTATAGCGCCTAGAGCACTTCATGGATTCTGCGCACTATAAATATCTATTATTCCATTACATTACACAGATTAAATCACAGGGACTCCATACCATGGCATTATCCCGTACAAAAGCAAACTTCAGAGCTCCCTCCATATCTTTCCAGATTTGCTCAGAGCCAGAAAATATAGACTGATTGTTATTGGCAGCTCGAATTAACCGATCAATGGAATTATTCAGCTGGCTGGAATTCAACAGGGCCAATTGGTTTTCTTCTACAAAACTGTAACCTCCATATCTGATAGGAATAAAAAATGATTATTGTTTTCTGACCAAAAAACCCCAAACAAAACAACAACAACAACGACAGCGACAACGACAAAAATTAACATATTTAATGAAGATCTGTAAAGAGGAATACACACACAGAGAGAGAGAAAGGTTAGGGGGGGGGGGAGGAGAAAAAAGCTATATTACTCATTTTCTATTCAGGTCTAAAAGACACGTATTAAAAATTTGGGAAATAACAATGAAAGTGTTAATGTGAAAATGTTTAGCAAAATACCTTAAGATTTTACTGTTATATCAAACAGGATAAAGATGGTAGAAGAACAATTTTAACATGCATAAGAATATAAAAATTGATCTGTTTCATCCAATAAAATTTCAATCATGTCTTAATAATTTCACCTCACGTAAAAATTTAAGAATGGGATAACTGGGACAACCCTTTAATTTATTCTGTTCATTTTAGTGAAACAACTGTGGATGATCCATACTCGATCATCCACCCACACACACACACACACACACACACACACACACACAAACAGATAAACACACACACACACACACATAAACAGACAAACACATACATACATCTTACCTCCGTTTCTGATATTTTTCCATTGTTTTCACCAACCACTCTGATATGTTCCTGCCTGTCACGTTGTGAAACTTGTCATTGGTTCGAATCCGATGCATGGGAGGCTTGGGCCCTGCAGCCTCTGGAAAAAGGTGAAAAAACCTTCCATTAATTAAGCCTTTGGTGGAAAAGGTGAGAAAATATTCCAATAATTAAGCCTTGGTGGAAAAAGGTGAAAAAAACATAATTAACCCTTTGGTGGAAAAGGTAAGAAAACATTCCAATAATTCAGCCTTGGTAACAAAGGTGAGAAAACATTCCATTAATTAAGCCTTTGGTGGAAAAAGGTGAAAAAACATTCCATTAATTAACCCTTTGGTGGAAAAGGGTGAAAAAACATTCCATTGATTAAACCTTTGGTGGAAAAGGTGAGAAAACATTCCATTTATTAAGCCTTTGATGGTAAAAGGTGAAAAAACATTCCATTGATTAACCCTTTGGTGGAAAAAGGTGAAAAAACATTCCATTAATTAACCCTTTGGTGGTAAAAGGTGAAAAAACATTCCATTGATTAACCCTTTGGTGGAAAAAGGTGAAAAAACATTCCAATAATTAAGCATTTGGTGGAAAAGGTGAGAAAACATTCCATTAATTAAACCTTTGCAAGGTTTCATTGATTTTACTCTCACCTAACATCATATTGTACACATTTCCTCAAGACAGCCTTAACCACCTTACTCGTTCATGTCTCGTTCAACATGTTACATTTTGCTGTTGGTCAGGGACCTCTTGTGAAACGCTGAGCACAATTAAGGGATATCGCGCTATATTAAAAAGCTCACTTTAAAGCTCTAATAAAAACACATATGAAATTTTTTTTGAAAGATTCATCCTACAAATATCAATTGATTTAAATGACCCTCATCTTGGCAAAGCTCTTAAACCTGGGACTTGCGAAGCAAAAATTATAATGTATATTTGTTAACAGCAGCTTATTCCACTACATTATGCAGCCTCTGGGCGCATTACATTGATATGATAAAGCCACAAAATTCTTCAGAGATGGAAACTGTTGTTGTAAAAGAAAAGAGGAAAGATTATACACTCCTATCTCCCTTTCTAAATTTAAATATGGATAACTGTCTTATTGTTACATGTTTCAAATTTATTATCAGCTACACTTTGAGTTTTTAAATCTATCGTTGATGACGGGTGACAACTTTTGACTTATTCATGGGTAACAAT
The DNA here is from genome assembly GCF_034508935.2 of Berghia stephanieae. NCBI lineage: Eukaryota > Metazoa > Mollusca > Gastropoda > Nudibranchia > Aeolidiidae > Berghia > Berghia stephanieae. Next base: position 136,908,193 of record NC_088360.1, on the reverse strand, counting down.
CGTATGATATAAAGGGGACCTGATAGCTCAGTTGGTCGAGCACTCGCTTCACACACAAAGGGACAGAGATCGATCCTGAGTGCAGGGGAGATTTTTTTCTGACCTCCCTCTCCACCCCATGAGTGAATGGGTAGCTGAGACTGTTAGATTTGGTGGAAAGTACTTTGCTATAGACTAGTGTCCTATCCAAAGGATAGCAAACAACTGCTATTGTCCATTTCACGCTATAGAAACCGGGATAAACTCCAGCTCCATGGGCTGGATGGCTCTGAAGGATATGATATGAAGACTTACTTGATGGACAACGTTGAAATCCACTGGAACAGGAACACTTCTTTGTTACTATGGTTACATTCTGTAGCAGTGGATTGGACGACCACGGTGAGACGACGTTTGGAGACAGGCAAGACTTCCCACTGTGATGAAAATAAGTTAATGATGATGAAGATCTGAAGAAGTGTCTATTAAACAGTGCCAGACAGTAGCCATCGTAAACTTATAGCCTGACACTGACCAAATAATTACGTCAAAAGACAAGTCTTTGGCCGCGAAAGAAAACAAATCGTGAGTTGTATTCAATAGTTCAACCAATGAAATCACTTGTTTCCTTGAGCTCTACAAACGACAACTCACTAGACGCTGCACAAACCTAAAAATATGACTTCATACCATAGTCCTAGAGGGTTCTAGTGTCAGGCTATAAGTTAACGATGGCTACGGCCAGACAAAGCAGACCAAAAAAATCACAAGAAAAAAAAAATCCCAAAAATACAGGGGGTCGAACCGCAGACCTCCTGATTAAAATGATCTTATTCTCTTTATCAATATATATATATATATATATATATATATATATATATATATATATATATATATATATATATTATCTATTTCTGGATTCAGATGAGGCCGAATTAATCCCTGAAGAACTAAGAAATACTGCAGTACTCTCCGTACTAAAGTCACAACAAGGTCTTGACAGCCTCAAAACTCTGGCCCAGGACCGTGACCAATGTAAACAATTAACAACATGGACGGAGAGAGCAACTATACTCATTGACCATGACTGAATCACACAATTCTCAGCAAGCGTCATTCAGTCTGCGAAGCTTACTACTACTACTAATATATCAATGCATTGTTGCTGTTAATTCAGAGAGAGAGAGAGAGAGAGAGAGAGAGAGAGAGAGAGAGAGAGAGAGAGAGAGAGAGAGAAGAGAGAGAGAAGAAGGAGGGAGAGAGAAAGAGAGAGAGAGAGAGAGAGAGAGAGAGAGAGAGAGAGAGAGAGAGAGAGAGAGAGAGAGAGAGAGAGAGAGAGAGAGAACCTTTGAGTATGTGGTCTTCAGCTCATCTCACGTGAGAGTCAGGATGTATAAGATGAATTTCATTAATAAAAATACAATATTCATTGAAGTCGTTGTTGGGGTGGGGCGGGGGTGTTGATATTATTAATGTCAACAATGATAATGATGATGATAACAGCAATGAAGACTATGATGATGATGATGATGATGATGATGATGATGATGATGATGGCGGTGGTGGTGGTGATGGTGACTACTCCATGAGCTGCTCTCAATCTCGATTCAAAATTTAAGTTGTGCACCTCAAACTACTTTCTCAGCAATGACGTTCTGTAAAAAATAATAATTCTAATGATGTAGGTCTAGAAAATAGATTGTTTAGCTAATTCTTGGCTCTAAATTTCAAAATAAAACCATGGATTGACATACCTTATCTTATGAAGAGTTTTGTTCATGCAGCGTGTACCGAAGTACGGCACGTCATTGACATTGGCTTCCAGGGCTTGGGCACGTAGGTTGGATGGATTATCATTGCTGATCAAAGTAAGAGAAATAAGTGTTCAAATTATTCCACAAACAGTTAACTAACTCTTGAACAGCGAGACTGTAATTACCAAATAATTTGGTTTCTCCAATTATTTATTTGGTTTTAACTGCAGACCTAGCAGTTTCCACCAAAAGTATTGCTTAACTGAAGTACAAGTTGCATTGCAGTTACTTGTTTTGTTTGTTTTTAAGGCTTTTACGGCACTTAAACACATTTAGGTCATATCAGCGCCAGTAAAAAGGAAGAAAATTGGATAGTAAAAACATTCTAGATATACAATTAAAAGGACTTGAGGAAAAGTAAGACAAAGGGGAATGGTTCAAATAGGGAACAGATGTAGATTCCAAGAGCACACTATCAGTGTACTTAGCTTGAGATCACCTAAAAGTTTCGTCCAGACACAAGCACAGGTCTCCACTAAGAGGAATACATTCAAATGTTTACAAATCATAAATAACATATAAAAAAAACATAATACAGTGTAAAACAGAGAGATGATTTACAAGGAAAAAAATATCATCTCCCAAAACTATAACTATACATTCGACTGTTTCCCTCCCGCCAAGGAACTCCGGCAAGGATCAGGACAAAACTAAGTAATCTCATTCCAAGATAATGACAGGAAACAATTGGAAAACGGGTATGGGGGGATAGAAGACACAGCATGTACCTCCCTGCCCACTATGGGAGGTCAGGATCCCCACCCAGTTGCAGATACTTTATTCGCAGATAAAAATGGTCAAATATGATATCACATTGAAGTCAGAATCTCCTAAAGGGAGTTAGTTATACATCGTTATCACTGTGTTCCCATGT
>NC_088360.1:136888026-136900526 GCF_034508935.2 Berghia stephanieae | reverse complement strand
CTCTCTAGCAGTGAAATGATTTATTCATATTGATGTTATGCGTTTAGTTAAAAATCTCATAACATCCACCAGCCAGATATAACGTGCCAACACACAAAGCTATGTGTAACCTTAAACGTTTATAGTCTGATTAATACAATTTAGTGAGAACTACTCATCCAATGTCTGGCTAAAACCCATAACAAAGAGCTGAGTGATGTCAATTTCTTTCCTTCTCTTAAAAGCAATCAGGAAACATCAATTATTACTTGATAAATGAGCAGAAAGCAGGTAATGCAAAGTGTCACATTTCTACGACTAAACATTTGATTGTGACTGTCTTAGTTGGTGGATGGATAAAGGATCGGAATGGAGATTGAACACTACATGGAATGTCATATGACTTTAGATGTTCTTGGAAAATATATGAACTATAAATTGTGTGTTTTTCTTGTGCATCATCAATAGCTCAGAACATTCTATCGCATCTGCTTGTCGGTTAGATTGACTGTGTTACTTCCCTTTTTAATTACCATAAATATTTTTTAAAAATATTCATAGCAATGCAATATGATTCCCTGACACCGGCAAGTAAATAATAATAATTTTTAAAAATTAACTGGTACTTCTCTTTAGGTCAGCATTTTAACTTAAAAAAAATTGAATCAAATAAAAAATTATTAATACTTAAGACATGTCATCAGCTGGGATTCTAAACATTCAACACAAATCAAACACGAGCATGGACAACATCACACCGTGATTACCATAGACTCGCCTCCCTGTTCCAGTACTCACTTTGGTAAGATGGGAATAAACGGATATTAATAAACATAACACGGGTGGGTTTATATAATCATGGACTTGTTTGGTAAAATTATTGTTTTTTATAAGATAACAGTGCTGAGCGGATTTGCTTGGTACAATTATAGTAAGGACAAACAGGTGTCCTTATAATTAAGTCAAAGTGTCATGTTTATGCCAGAGAAGATCATGAAAATTATACAATAATATCTTCAAGGTGAAGGTTGCCACATATTTTCGTGAATTTTATTGTTGCATGTTAACTAATGAGCTATGAGTTGTATTCATGAATAGTCAACAAAGTCCTGGTTATTTAGATTAATTGAATGACAGTAACGAGTTAACTTTTAAATTATTTAAACAGCTTTTTTTTTTTTCTCCCTTAGAAAAGTTTTTCTGTCATTGTCTGTGCTCGATGACTTATTTTTCAATGATAGTGACCGTTGACTTATTTTTATATATGTTAAAAAAGATGTGCATGGGTTTAGATACTATTTTGATCAAGTTATGGTTATTTATTTATTTATTCACTTTGCTCAAAGCTCGAAGAAATAAATAACATTGTGAAATTGATTGTAAGCTTCAATTTAATATACGAAAACAGATAAAATGGATGTTTCAGGTTTCCCTTTTATCAACAAAATAAGATGAATGAAACACTACAGATGAATGAAATAATAATCTCATTCGTCTGTAGTGTTTCATTTATCCTATTTTGTTGATAAAGGAGAAACTGGAAACGTCCATTTTATCTGTTTTCGTATATTAAATTGAAGCTTACATTCAATTTTACATTGTTATTTATTTATTATATAAGAAATTTACCTGAGTCCGAGGTGAGTCGTTCCATGGATGCGTTGACACGATTACGGAAATTGAAATTAAATAAACTTGTTTTGTCTTTTTTTCTGAAACTCAGTTTGGAAACGGGCCGGGGGTATCTTCCATCTTTGATGTTGAATGACAAAGAGATAAAATAAAGGAATGCATTAGGGAATGAGTGAATAAATAAGTAAATAAATAAATAAATATACCAAAAAAAAATAATAATAATCAAAAGATTGATTAAAAATACATCAATCAAATCATAGATCATATCATTCTACAAATTAAAGAGATAACGTTCTTATCTGAGAGGCTTGTCAAACATATTCATGTCATCAATTTTCTTGCTTGAAATAAACAAAATGCTTTTAACATTTCAATTTTATTGTGTTGATCTTAAATATATCTTAAAAAATGATCCATTGTAAAAAAAAGTCTATGACTTTACTATTATATTATGTTGTCTGTTGTATTTCAACACCAAATTTCAAGACAACAAACTCTTTCTGTATGCAAGAATATCATTAAACCTAGGTCTGAACATTAAATGAGCTCCTGATTGAAGGAAAGTATGAATATTCACGACGTGATTAATTTATTTCAGGATTAAAATATCATGTATTACCATTTTTGTTTTGGGAAAACCTAATTTTATTATCGCAATTATTTTTTTTTTAATGAGTCATTCCTCTTATCTTTTGTATGTAAGAGTACAAGATACATCCCTCCCCCCCCCCCCTACCCCCTTTCCTCTCTCCCATCCATGCATCCAATATTACTAAGATTTTGATGTGTGATATTTTGACCCCAATAATAATTTGAAAGGTCAAATCATTAAATTCGAGAACCAATTGATGTAAAATGAAACATATATATATATATATATATATATATATCATACATTTTGAAGAGAAATAATATGGGTGAGTTCATTGGATGGGGTATAAGTATAATAAAATATTCATAAACTCGTTGCCAATGCGCGGATCAAAGGTCGTGCAAGGACATCGGGAATTTGTTTGAAATCACAAACATAGGAGGTCAAGAATGCAGGGTTAGCCCAAACCAGCCTGTACTTACATTCACTATTTTCTTCCAACCTTGACCTTCTCCTTTCTTCTTGTCCTTCTTCCACCCAATTCTCTTCTGCCACTTTCAGGAAAACCTAAATAAAATATCAAAGCTTATTGAAATAAAGAGTGGAAGTATACACCTATGGGCTTATTTATTACGATTTTCAAAAATGTTTGTTTAAGCCCTCTTGGCAACATAAAAGAACATCTTAAAGTTGCATTTCTGTGATAAGTCCATCTGGAAACATTATGCTGGTATATTATTTCTTTAAGAGGTTGTTATTTTGAAAACAACTCCTAGAAGGTGGGTCCAGGACTCGCAACTAATAAAATCTTAAGACACATCATGTGAAATAAATAATATCTCAATATTAGGCTATTCACTTTAATCATACTTTGTTAATTTCAAGAGAAAAAAGAGTCTCATTAAAGAATTCTCAGCATACAATGTTAGATTATACGATACATTTTTCATCAAAATTTTCTTTTTAATCTATCTTTTATCTACATTAAAAAAAATTATTAATCTCTCATCATTTATTTTCATGACGCTTAATTTTTTTTTTCAATGAAAACAAAGTAAATCTTTATGTTGGACAATACCTCACGTGCATGCATTGTTTCCATGAAACCTGAGCCATATGGTTATGATTAATAACAGGAAATGAAGTGAGTAGAAAAAGCTGACCTTAAGTCTTCAAGAAGTTGTAAATAGGGTATCAAGATAGATGGTACTTTGATACCACTTTTTCATGAGTGATGGATGGCATCGATTGTCTAAACCGTTCCTCTTGTGGCCAGGTGGAGGGTGCTGTAACTGTGGGGTCGAGGGTTCAACTCCCCATCACGGCAAACGCTTTTATTCTCTATTGTCTTCTGACACTTCTCTACTCATTTCATTTCTTATTATCATCATCATAAGTGCCTGTACCACTCACATTTTCTAAATCAATATTCACCCTCCATGGTTATGACTGCTCTCAAGAAAAAATGCTTAGTGTCTATTGTGTTATATTCGGATAAATAATCGAACCTTTTATTATTTGATCAGGTTCGAGCAAACTCCAATCTTGCTCATAAAGAGTTAAGTTTTAGAAGAAAATGGTAGGGGCTGCCTGAAGCCTGTGATCATAAACATACTAACGAAAGAGTGAAAATGGAGAGGCTTCGTATATGTACAATACAGTATCATTCCTATACGAAGCCTCTCCATTTTCACTCTTTCATTAGTAAGTGTTAGAACTTACTTCCTCCAGATTGGTGTCTGAGATTCCGTAACTCGACACGCCAAGCTCATGATGCACCATCTCTAGTTTTTCAAACAACTTGCTGAATTTGGCCGTGTGGTTGGCGGACTCTGGCAATCTGAAGCAGACCTCGATGCTGTTGTCTTCCACCAACTCAGCATCAGGAATGTACTTTTGTATGAAGGCTGTTAGCCTCGGCAAGTGGAAACCTATGGGGATTTAAAGTGATACAAAGCTGCTAGAAGAAGTGGACTGTAAAAGGTAATAAACAAAAACGAATATATAACAACTTCTGGAAAGAACAAATACCAGAAATATTTCTCTACCGTCTTTCTGGTTGTTAGGTGATGTATTTGAGGTTTTACTGGGTTTTTTTGTTGTTGGCTGAAGAAGGGTTTAAAGCCTGAAATGTTCCGTGTTTTTTGTTGTTGTTGGTTTTTAACTTCTTTTTTGAAGCTGTCATATATTCATTTTTAGATATATCAAATGGATTTGTGATAGAAGTGCAGTTCCAGTTCATTCAATGAGTTTTATTGACACCTTGAAGTGAACAGAGTATAATAGATTACGCTCTATGGACCGAACCAGTCGCTTTTTTTTTTTAATGAGTTGTCAGACTGTTTTATTAATGTCTTTGTAGTTTTGGTTTCAAGAACTCTTTAGTCAGTGGAAAGTGATCTTAGTGATATAATGATAATCAATCCTAACTTAACTCACTCAACCCTAGAGATTTTTGCTACTTTTCAAAATTGGAAAAAAATGTATTAAAAATGAGCATGCACATAGATAGTTTTATTCAACTACCACTCACTATAAACTAAAAAAAAAAACCCATTAACTTTGATACTATGCCTATAATTTGTCACAGTAAAATGTTATAAATAAGCATGGGGTAAAAGTACCCCGGGTAAAACTATGGATATAGTCGGTGTTAGGGTTGAGTGAGTTAATAGTTGTCTTGGTGCATATCGTTGCATGAATTTCAATTTATTTATTTTTTAATCACTGTTTAGTGGGTTAAGTACTCATAGAAAGACTCAACCAGACTTTCCTAACACTTCTTTTTTGTAACAGGAACTTATGGCTGGTAAGTTCCATTATATCAATCTATTTCATCATACAATGGAAAATTGCTTGTCGCTCAAAGAAAGGACTCTTACAAGTCATGTGGAGAACGATCCTTTTCTAGAAACATCCCAACCCTCGGGAACAAACTTCCAAAAGAAATGCGGCATTCTTCATCGGAAGATATGTTTAAAAAGCATCTTAAGACTGTTATTTTCCAAATTGAATCGTTGATGCCCTTGTAAAGCACTCTGAGCACTCCCTCATGATATGGAAGAGCGCTCAACAAATATAATATATTATTATTATTATTTATATCCCCCTGAGTTATTATCTCCCCTTACAATAAAAAACCTGAAATGTAAAAGATGGACAATAATAAATGCTAAGTGTAACAAGTAACAAAAATTTTGTTACAAGATCGAGATTCATTAAGCATTAAAACCGACCAGGTATTATCTTGGTTGAAGATTTCTTGGGCAGAGGAACGGGTGAGTCACTGCCATCACTTCCCTTTTCATCATAACCCTCGTCGACCGTGTCTCCTCCAAATGACGGCTGTGATAAGAGTTGGATACGAGTGAGATATTAACGGATCAAACCTATAAACAAATATGTGTGGCTGGCTGAGAACACCCGGAAAGATGCGCAAATTTAATAAATTGAGTTATGTATGCAGTGGTGTAGACCACATCGTTCTGATCATTTACCACTTTAAATTTTATTTTTATATCTATTAGAACCCAAGTTATGATTTTTTTTTTTCTGAATAAAATTTGTTGCTATGGAAAACACTTTATCTTCGATTTTGGCTAATATCTCGAATTGAAGCTTGCCGCATCTTCCTGAGTTTTACTCAGCCAGCCTCACGTACAGTTTGCAGAGCATGATTGTGCATTTTGTGTCTATTAACTCAGTCATCAATCTGCCCTCAACATCCATTTTATTCAAATGGAAAACTAGAAATTGAGAAAATACTTTCATAAAAATGCTAAATACATTTTTTAAATTATTTTTTCAAAAATTGAGCGTTGATAAAGCACAATATTCAGTAAACATACTCAAACCCTTTTACAAGGGTTCCCTGGCAAACAGCAACACATAACATGGGTGTAGGACGAGACATGGCGCCTGTTAGGCATTATTATAACTTTTTTCGACAGAGACAATGCTATTAACAGCCAGGTACTCATTTTACACCTGAATACGGTGAGAAAATGTTAGTGAAGAGCCTTTTTCAAGGGATCACCTATGCACCGCCTAGAGCAGGAGGACTCAAACCTAGGACCTTATGATCCAAATGCCTGTTATAACTACACTAACAAAGTATGAGATTATTGAATAATAATAATAATAATAATAATAATAATAATAATAATAATAATAATTAATATAAATTATTATTATTATTATTATTATTATTATTATTATTATTATTATTATTATTATTATTATTATTATTATTATTATTATTATTATCATTATTATTATCATTATTATTATTATATTATAATATGATGATGATGATGAGGATAATAATAAATAATAATAATAATATAAAAATAATAATAATAATAATAATAATAATAATAATAATAATAATAATAATAATAATAATAATAATAATAATAACAATAATAATAATAAGCAAATTTCAGAGTGCCTTTTGTCTAAATCTCAAAGTGCTTATTAAGATAATGCACATTGATTACACAGAATACAATAATACTGCGAAACCAAATCAACAAGCAAGCAATTTTGAGTCCCCACAATTCTATAGAAGCCAAGATAAATTCTGGCTTCTATGTCTCATGATATTGAAGGCAAATTTGCATTAAGCTCAAAGTTCAGAGTTCAAAGGTTTAAAAATGGTTGATGTCAATCGGCTCATTTGTCAGTTTTTTATCTGTAAATATTTGACAATATTTATCTAATTCTATTAGAAATGACTCTAAACTTGATCTTGAGCTTTTATATAACGCAATATCCACTAAACGTGCTCAAATCGTTTTACAAAGAGGTCCCTGGCCAAAAGCAACACTTAAGATGTAGGACGTGACATGACGCTTGTTAGGCGATATTACAATTTTTTCGGACAGAGACAACACTGTAAACGGCCAGGTACCCATTTTACAACTGAGTATGGTGAGAGAATGTGAGTAAAGAGCCTTTTCCAAGGACTCAACAATGTGCCTATCAAGGCTCGAACCCATGCAAAGTTTCACATTAATTATACTTTTGGACTGGTAATCACAGTTCAAACGTACACAAAATGAAATTTCAATGATTCTTTAAATGGTTTCAAAATGGTTTGAAAAGATATGGTGTATCTTTATGGGGCTGGACCAGGGGACGTTCAAGATTGAGAGAAGGGAAACGGGGGACATTATGGAAAGGTGATGCAGCTTAGTGTTAAAAGCTGTCACCCAGCCATGTAAAAAAATTATATATGCACAAAAAAATAACTGCTAATCAAAAATAAATATAATAGCTCCAAAGGATAAAGAAATACCAAACGAGGAATGTTTAAATAACAATAATAATAATAAGCCTTAAAATCTTTCACCAAGCAGCAACAAAAATAATAGAAAAATAATTTTCGGTTTTCATGTACCATAATATAATGGTCTCTGTCATGTTTCTATTATCAGTCAAAATAAAAACAATGGCAAAATAATTTTCGGTTTTCATGTACCATAATATAATGGTCTCTATCCTTTTTCTGTCATCTGTCGTCAGTCAAAACAAAAGAATGATGATTTTTGGTTTTCATGTATCGTGTTATAGCGTCTATTATCTTTGGTAGGATTTCAAGCCCACTTCTGGACAAAGTATGTCCTTTATGATATTGGGAACAAAAGTGTGATGTCAAAATATTGGCTCCAATCTCATTGAAAGTGTAAAACCACTCTTCCGGAGCACTGAATACATACCTTGTGAGTGAATGATCTTTTGGTTTCAGAGTGATGGTATTTATTTTCTAATCTAAATATATATCCTGGTCAATGAAGATCATCTATCCTCGCTCTTTTAAGTCACGTAATCCTTAGATTCTGTCTTTACGTCCTACCACTAAAATAGCTGTGCCACCTCATGAGTCAATCAGTAACATATTCATTATAAGTCCTCCAAAGGACTGGTTACATACACACTTCCAAGGATTTCGGAATTGGAGGATGTGAAGTCACAACTTTTCTTCCCTATTGGTAAACCAGTGTGTTTGGGGTTTTCCAGAAAAAAATCACACACGTCACAACTTAGATGTGTATGTGAAGGTAGATATTAAAGGGAAGAAGAATAATTCCAGTCTCACAAAAAGATTGCCCAATTTCATCGAGAGATTCTCATAGGTACCTACTTCATGTCAGTTGTTAAGCCAAGAAATAAAATACAGCTGCTCAACCAGTGTGTTTGAGCATAAACATCACAAATATATATTTAATGTTCTTGTTGATTTGTTATAATTTATAAATATCTTAAAATATTCACGAACATCTTTTGTAATACAGGGGGTATATAGCCATTACACAACACACAAATTAAAATAAATAAATAAATAAATAAAGAGATAAATACAGCTACCCAACCAGTGTGTCAAAGCATAAACACCATGAGTGTGTATTGAACATAAAAGGTTTTCATTTTACAGTGCGGAGTCTTAACAACAGTGCATCAAAATTAATATAGGACACCAAACAACAACCAATAAAAAAATACCATTGGTGAAATAGTTTTTCCTGGCTCGGGTGAGACTGCCATGGGCTAATGAAAAAATATATAAAGGATTATTTTATGGAGAGACAAAAAAACACCAAAAAACCTCCCAATAAAACAAACAACAACAACTGATGAATACAAAATATTAGTGTTTAAACTATTTTATACCCAAGGCACAATCATCAGAGTAATTTTACATCTTAAACTTGAAGACAAAATGATATACAGTAACACTTCTGTGATATTGGGTGAACAGTTCATATAATCATGTTGCAGGTATTAGTAGAAAATAGATCATGTAAATAAAACAAAACAGTATAAAACAGATGTGTAGTTTGCCTAACCGGCAGACATGTTGTTGTTCCTCTCACTAATTGTGTGATTTTTCTTGATTTCTAAAAGTTTGGAATATTTTATACAGTCGTTTTTATAAAGTTTTATTCTATACTGTGATACATATTTCTTGTAAATTCATAAGAGCATTTTTAGATAAATTAATATTTTAGTGGTGTAGATCCCAGTGTTTGAAATATTTTATTAGACATTTTTGTTTACATTTACATTAAAATTTTTAGTCACGATGTGCCATATCTATTTTTATCCGTATTACGACAACATTTGGAATGACACAGAATCGTCTTGGTATCACGGTAACGATGGCCAGCGGCTACGACCAAGTCATGGTGGTGTGTGGAAACGAAGAAAAATAAATATTCAAATAGGTCACAGACCACTACCCTTTCACTCTAATCGAACACACAGAGTACATAACACACAACGATGCCCAAGGTCTCTGATCAACATAAAAGTCAACGACACTCACAACAACATGCAAATAGAAAACGACACATCAAAATATCAACAAAACACAATGACAACAGCTGATCATTTTGATGATATGCAGGACTTAAGTAAACATAATGAGAACGTGACTTGTGAAAATAAGACAATAACAGCAAAGAGGGGAAGAATGGTTGGTAAGAATGAATGTTTGAATGACAATTAATATTGTAAAGCGCTGATGAGTACTTATGTGGAAGTTGAGCGCTATATATATAACTTATTTTATTATTATTATCACCCACTAGAAAGTCATAGCTGAAATCAAAGGTTTACAAATAAATATACACACCTTAACATCAACGATTGTTCTAACACTGCTGGCTGTAGAAGGCCGACTCTTCATGGACACCGTATCCGTGAACATACCACTGGCTCCATCCTCATCAAACAAATTGCTCTTCTTCTCCTCATCCTGTCTGACTAGAGTTAGGTAATATCCACTCCCGAATCGGTCCTTCAGGAAAAGAGATGTCCCGACGGTGCAGAGTTTTCCTTGTGAAATGATGGCAATTCGGTCTCCTAGGACATCGGCTTCATCCATGTGATGTGTGGATAACACAATGGTACGACCTAGATGTACAATCAGGGATTGAAATTTTATAATTATATTCAATTGTAAAATATGGTCTAGTGGAGATTAGAATTATATTATTATTATTAGAACACTTGCATAAACTACAACATGAATGCATGCAAGAAAAACAAAGAAATGATTCACAAAATCCGTATATGGCTTCATCCATGTGATGTGTGGAAAACAAAATGGTACAACCTAGATGTGCATTCAATTGTATTCAATTGTAAAAATGTTTAAAAATTAAAATTGAGGTTTTATATAGCGCAATATCTACTAAACATGCTCAAAGCGCTTTACAAAATAAATTTTAAACAGTAAAATATGGTCTAGTGGAGATTGGAATTTTATGATTATTATTAGAACACTGACATAAGATACAACATGAATGCATGCAAGAAAAACAAAGAAATGATTCACAAAATCCGTATATGGCCTCATCCATTTGATGTGTGGATTACACAATGGTATGTCCTGGGTGTGGAATCAAAGATTGACATTGTATCATTGCATTTAACTCCCCCCCCCCCCCCCCCCCCCCCCCCCACCAAAAAAAAAAAAATTAAAAAATTACGAGATTTCATGTTTAGAGCATTTAGTTTTTACTAATTTGGCAACTCTCTTTTTAAATGGGCATCTACAATCCATTCTCTCAAATTCCTCAGTGTTGCCCTGCATGAGATTTTAATAGGACACGTCCCAAGGAGAGAGGGAGAGAGAGAGAGAGAGAGAGAGAGAGAGAGAGAGAGAGAGAGAGAGAGAGAGAGAGAGAGAGAGAAAGAGAGAGAGAGAGAGAGAGAAAGAGAGAGAGAGAGAGAGAGAGAGAGAGAAAGAGAAAGAGTGAAAATTGTTTGGATCGCTGTCATAACCAGATAAAGTAAGATAAAAATTCCAATTTGACAGAAATTCAGACTGGCCTTCAAAGGGTTAAAATACCTTTTCTAAATTTGAGCAGCAATTCCCAGATAGCCCTCCTGGCATAGGGGTCAACACCAGCTGTGGGTTCATCTAAGATGACCGTCCTTGACCCTCCGACAAAGGCTATGGCTACAGACAGTTTACGCTTCATTCCACCTGGGGATGAACAAGAATATAACTATTCAGTGTCAAAGGTAAATTAGGAAGGTTAGGGATGGGAGGTGGCGTAATTGTCATTATTGACATTGTTTGGAAAATAAAGGAGAAAGTTACTGAAAAATTACAATATTATATTGATGTAATTTTCTTTGCACTGAAGGCAAATAGAAAACAAAAAACACAAGTCACTGTTTGCCTAAAAATAAACTTTTGAAACTTTGAAACTATAATAATAATAATAATAATAATAATAATAATAATAATAATAATAATAATAATAATAATAATAATAATAATAATAATAATAATAATAATAATAATAATAATAATAACAGTAATAATAATAATAATAATTATAAAATAATAATAATAATAATAATAATAATAATAATAATAATAATAATAATAATAATAATAATAATAATAATAACAATAATAATAATAATAATAGCAATAAAACTTTAACTAATTGCTTACATCATAAAATAGCTTAAAGTAGATGTAGATAAGAATTATACGACCGTACACCTTGAAGGACGAAGGATTTCCTGTGTCTCTCTGTCTTTGTTTTTCTTGACAGTAGGCAATTACTTCTCTTTGAAAAATTAAAGAGACTCAAGATATTACTTAAGTCTGTTGAAACAGGACCAGTCATATAATTCATCTACTTATAAAAGGCTGAAAGAAGAAGAAGAAGTTGCATTCATGACATCTGGCTGATTAAATAAAATACCTGACAGATTTTGGGATTTCTCCTTCTTCTTGTGCGGCAATCCAATATCTTGAATCATCTGACCCATCTCTGGCTTCACCTCGGCATTCGTACGCCCCTTCAATCTGGCATAGAACCAAATGTGTTCCTCCACAGTCAACCTGAAAGTTGAATTGAACGATGAAATAAATACCATGAACTTTCATTTTTCCTCAACCAATAGAACACTGGATTCGAGGAAATGCTCATAACATTTCTTTTTTAAATAACGCCCTTCCACCACATAATCATAAGATATCATTGCCTAGGCTTTCCACGAAGGAATATAAATAATTCATCAAACAAGATGTCTGGTGTCAACAAGAATCACCCATGCTCATACATTTAGAGCAAAGGATTGTCTCTGTCTTTGTCTTGAAAAGTCTTTAGAACCAGTTTCCAAAATATGTGACACATCGTCTCCAAACAGTATTTTGTCAGGATGAAACAGCTGCTGGAAATTGAATGTATAGGCACAAACAGGAAACTGTGGGTTATTTCTATTCATTTAAAAAACAATTTAAAAATCATCCCCTTCTGCTACG
>NC_088360.1:136883026-136885526 GCF_034508935.2 Berghia stephanieae | reverse complement strand
AAGACAGGAACATGTGGTTTGCCATGTGCTTCTAGACCTTTGTTTACGTTTGGGGCACCTAATTATACTGCTCTATATAAGTTTTCAGCATTATTATCGTTTAATTAAAAGAAAACACTGTCTCCTCCTCCCCCCCCCCCCAATCATTAAGAACAAAAGCAAATGAAAAAGTTCAAATTTCTCATGATCAATGACAGAATTAAATAGACTCAATATACAAATTCCTCTGCTGATGAAAATGTTAGAATGAAATGGTAATTTCAAAAGATTTCAATGAACAGTGAAAAGGTAACATAAAATAATGTAGACTGTCAGATGCGCCTTTGTAGAAGCCTAACCTTCCAATATGAGAGATCTGCTAGAACCCTCCTGAAATGTTTAAAACTCACAGGTCAACATCTGAATCTGAATGTTACTCGAAGTCGACTCAATTCTGAGTATTCATATTCGAGGGTGGAGAGAGTTGTTGAATGTGACAGCCATTGTTGGAGTTTAGGGTGAAGAATTTTGATAATCTTCGCTTGAGGGTTTTTAATTCTGTTGTCTTCACACATGATTTGGGAGGAGCATTCCAGTCTTAGACAGTGCGGGGTGCAAATCCTCCAAAAAGCACCCGTACACCTTTTATTGAAAGGTAGGGGGGAGGGGAAGTAGGTTTTTTTCTCTCTTCTCCCTCTTACTATGCATTGACAATGTTTCAAAGTTTATCAAGTCATTCAATTGTTAAGAGGAGATACATCTGTGCTGAAAACAAGTGGATTTTCAATTACCTCTGATATCTTCTATGGACATTTCATTGTCTACTTGAGAAGACGAGTCAGGGTCAGGGGATTTCCCCAGCCAGTAAGATTTCTGTATCGGGAAATACCACTTCCGAGGCATTCCATACTGACCTGGTGACGAATTGAATACAATCATGTTATAGAAGACTAATCGTGCTGTAGAACTGATGTATTCAAAATAAGACAAACGAGCTTGTACCAGTTTTACATGACAATTAAGAATGCATTACAATTTAAAAGAAAACAACTATTTAAACAGAAATCTATAAAATTGGGGAAAAAAATAAATAAATAAAATTATTCCATCACTTAAAATCCCGACAGACAGCAGAAAAGTATTTGGCGTCTGTTTGGATTTTATGTGATGTTATAATATTTTTATCGTTTTTGTTATTGGCTGAAGAAGGGCTTTCAACCCAAAACAATCTGAGTTTGGTATTTTGTTCTTTTTCGAAGCTGTTCCATTCATCTAGTTTCATCAAATACAATGTGCAATTATTTCAAGTCGTCTGATCCAAGAGATTCAATGAAACCCAAGTTGCATTGCTGATACAGAACTCTTGGTGAAAATGGTGAAAATGTTTAGAAAAATTATAGAAATTATTGTTTCAAACAAAATCCTGAAAACTGTTAAATCCATTCTTTTAAATCGCTGCAGTTTCGTGCCAGAGCACATGAGAATGAAGAAAGATTTAAATAGGTTTGAGATGTTATCATGACAATTCTAAGACTTGTTCAGGTCTGTTTCTGTTCTCGTAAGTGGTCCTAATATTAAATAAAACTGAAAGATATGTCAATTTATTTGTTAATATAATAGTGCAGTATCCAACTTATATGCAAACTATTTACAGTAAAAATTCTTATGGCGGTGAATATCCTACAAGGGTTTACCAATTTTTAATAATTAGATTTCTATTTAGGGAAATTTTAATTTTTTTAAATTATCTTTTAAGACTTACCTACGTATATGTGTTTATACCAACAATAAACAATTTATATTCAATTTAATACACCTAAAACGCCTTCAAAATAACAAAGAATTAAAATCAAAGGAATTAGCATCCACAGCAAAAGACTGTGAACTGTGGAAGGAAATGACACAGATGATTAGAGAGGCAGCCGAGGCGTCCCCATCGGATGATTAGGAAGCGAAAGGCCTTAAGTCAGTAAGTCAGTCATTCAATTTAATTCAATTTAATCCGATTTACCTGGGAAGACAGCTTCGATGTACCAGGTCAAAAGGAGATAGATGATGGTATCAAGAATCATCATCCAGATACAAGCCTCAAAGTTAAACTCATCGTCAATCATAGGGCTGGTACCAATGTTATCCCATTGCGCTCCGATGGCTTGCTCTTCATACAAAGCCAGATAGCTGCAGGCATAGCCCATGGCGATGTTGGATGACAGACACTGCAGGGTAGACATAATAATAATAATAATAATATAATAATAATAATAATAATAATAATAATAATAATAATATAATAATAATAATAATAATAATAATAAATAATAATAATAATAATAATAATAATAATAATAATAATAATAATAATAATAATAATAATAATAATAATAATAATAATAATAATAATAATGATGAGCTGTTATATAGCGCAATATCCACTAAATGTGCCAGTTGGGTAATTAGTTATTTAATTCCCTAAAACACACAATAAATCTTTAAAGGTGAGTATAGTTTATCTAAACGATAG
>NC_088360.1:136810526-136878026 GCF_034508935.2 Berghia stephanieae | reverse complement strand
AAAGTTTTTATTCTTAAAATCTGGAAATGTCATTTCAAATCCACATCATAAAAATGAACAAATGAATCGAATTAAGAAACTAGTCAGTCGAGGTAGACTGATTTTTTGGGATTTTTTTTTTTTTCTTTCTTGCTTTGTCTGGCACCTTTCATACACACTTGTTCAGATCTTTAATAATAATAATAATAATAATAATAATAATAATAATAATAATAATAATAATAATAATAATAATAATAATAATAATAATAATAATAATATTAATAATAATAATAATAATAATAATAATAATAATAATAATAATAATAATAATAATAATAATAATAATAATAATAATAATACTTTACTGCATCCCAAAAAGGAATTTTTTTGTACAGACGTGTTATAATTTACACAGTAAGATAAATAGATAATGGAAATATGATGTATATATAAATAAGGAGCAGTTCCACAGTTTTAACAAATGAATCAAAGAATTGTTACCTTGAAATAGGGTGTATACTCCTTGAGTAAGTAGTAAGTGTTATTGAGAGCCTCCCTCCACGTATATGTATCATTGAGACCATCCCTAGCAATGAACTGTGACACTCTGTCGCACACAGAGTCGTCCAGATTCTTGATGATGTTCAAGAAAGGAATATAAATTGGAGGAATAAAATCTGGCTGGTCTTCAAGGATGGGCAGGATGGCTTTTAGCGTGTCGAAGGTGGATTTACAGGCACTGCTGGCAAAGAAATCCTGTAGAGGATAAATAAGTATATCCTGGTGGTTATGGTAAATACTACAAAAATAAAAATAAATATAAACATATTTTGGACATATACTCAGGAGAGATGAAAATATTCCAAAAAATAAAGCCAAGAAAACTTTTTTTTATTTTTACCCCATCTGGACACAAGAAATATAAAAGCAGACCACCCACGTTAATTCACACTGTCATAAATAGACCTAAAAAGTCCCTAAAATAACGAAGAACTAAAATCAAAGGAAGATTTTCTGATATTAGCATCCACAGAAAAAGACCCTGAACTGTGGAAGGAATTAACACAGATGACCAGAGAGGCAGTAGAAGCGTCCAGATCAGATGAGTAGGAAGCGAAAGGCATTAAGTCAAGTAAGCCATGGACATATATACAGAACATTTCCACCATTTCACCAAGGTTAATGGCCAATGACAATGCTTTATCTATTCACCCAACACGCAGTATGGAACTAAATCTCCACTCCATACAAAATAAAACAAATAGTCAAATGGATGGAAGCTTCAACTAAATTAACAAAAACAGATGATATGGACGTTTTGGGTTTCCCCTTTGTCAAAAACAAAACATGATGAATGAAACACTAAGGATGAATCCAACTTTATTGTTTCATTCATCGTATTTTGTTGACAAATGAGAAACCTGAAACATGAATGAATGAATGAATGAATGAATACATTATTTATTGTCGGTAAAAATAAATATTATGCACATATCTTTTAAACATAACAACAACTAGTAACAATGACAAAAAAAATATAAATGTAATAATTTGAAAAAATAAAGATGTTTATTTTCTTAATAAAATTTGATTGAAAACCAGTAAGCCCTTTAAGGCTTTTCACCGACGTCCACAGCCTCAAATTCAAGCTTCCAGTCCATTTGCAGATTATGATTTATTTCTTCAAGCTTCAAGCAGAAACATCTGCATTATTCCATACAATACAATAGGCAGCAACGTTATTGATGTAAACAACTACATTCACAATAATTGCTTAACGACAAGAACATTTGAAAAAAGAAGAGATCTCAATGCAAAAAGTATACCACTCGCCATATAGGCTATAAATGTATTGGTGACTCTCCCAGTCAAGATTGTTGACAGCACTGTGTCGTTACGTAAGTCTGTACTAGTGTTCACAATACCCCATTCCTTACCCGAATTGGTTCAATGTCATTTTCCAGGAAGCTTTCAATTCTTGGGATTAGATTTTGAGTGTCGTTGGCCAGATCAAGGAAGGAATTGATAGAATCAAATGTACGAGTCGCCTGAAGGAAATAAAAACAAAAACAAAAACATTTAAACTCCTTTTGTAAGAACAGTTGTAAGGTGTTCTGTTCACCTATATAGCATTTATAGAACAGTTACACGGTGCTCTGATCACCTATATAGCATTTATAGAACAGTTACAATGTGTTCTGATCACCTTTATAGCATTTATAATAAGAAATTAAATACTAAAATCACATTTATTTATTATTGAAATTTCATTTCATAGCAGAACCATCTTTGTGGTATGGATGTTTAAAGTTTTAAAAAGTTTTAGTTTACAAATTTTAAGTTATCTTAAAGGTACTTCCATTTTCTAAAAAATACATTCATATAGGCATAATGCCATGCTATAAGCATGATAAAATCTTTTTTATTTTCAGTAAGTCTATAGGAAACAATTTAGTTTGTTGATTCTTGGAAATATATATATAATTATTAATGATCTAAGGACACAAAAATCAACACAAAAAAACAACAACAAAAAACGAAAAAGCAAAGCCATCTAATCTTCTATTGGTATAACGTATCCATCAACATCTACTTCAGGCTTTCATTTCCTTTATTTACCTCTTTGATAATATTCCTAGTGGCCGGTGAGTCAGGCGTGTACGGGATGACACCGAGGACAATTGGTTTGATTTGACGCCACAGGATACGGGTGAATGACGTTTCCTCAAAACCAGCAAAAAATGATGAACACTCTTCAGCTGAAAGAGGGAAAAAGACAAGAATTTTTGCAAGCGTTATATAACTGCAACACTTTCAATTGCATCGGACTGATTTAACAACAATGTTATCTGATGCATGCTACAGAAATTCTCTCAATGTGTTATTGAGAGAGTGAACGCATTGAGCTTATTTGCCTAATATAACTAAGTGAAAAGTAATACATGTTGTCCATAAAGTCTCTCCCTGATTTCAACGACTTATTAATCTAAAACCATTATAAATATTTACATCTGGTTTTCTCCATCTCCTGTGGAAAAGTCATAAATTTATGTCTATTAGTTCTCGACTTCATTACATCACCAAAGCTAGAAAATATGTCAGAAACTTAAAAGACCTTAAAAGTCTCTTTGTGTAATGAGATAGCATGAAACAAAATTGCCAAAAGTAGCTCTGGATTTTCTGAGAAACAAAGTGAATGTTTGGTACTTGTAGATGCACAAAAGACGTATTGGCAAATCTTCCGTTACCATATAAACGATTAATGTAAAAGACTGTTTAGATAAGCTGGATATGCTAGACTTCTATGCTCAGATGGTAGAGCATTTGCTTCAAATGTAATAGGAGTGAGTTCAATCCTGGGTGAAGTTGAGATTTTTTTTTTCTGACCTCCCTGTCCACCCAGCAGTGATTGGGTAGCTGGGTCTGTTAGATTTGGTGGAAAGTACTTTGCAGTAGACTAGTGTCCTATCCAAAGAGTAGCGAGCAATTGCTATTGTCCTTTTCACACTATAGAAATCAATATAAACTCCGGCTCCATGAGCTCATGGCTCTGAAGGACTACTTACTTTATACTCAGAATACTCACAAAGTCCGTTTTGCTCATATCTTTTTTTGGCCCTTTCATAACGCTTTCCTCGTCTACTCCGTCTCTGTTCCGTCTGCTCATAGTTTTGTTGAACCTCTTCCTGTGTTTCCTCGGAGGAACTGAAAAGACCACGGCCACCTCCGCAAAAGACTTGCCCAAGAGTGTTGAATGAAACAGGTCCATCATCCACTCCAGATGTAAATGAGGACGCTGTGTCTTGAATGTTGTTGAATACAGCCAGAAGACTTGATAGCTTTTGCAGCTGTCAAATGGGAGAAGTGGAGAATTCATGTGAAAACAAACAAGCGATGTCATTATGACAGGACTGTAAATGCTCATTTATTAAAAAGTCTGAAAATTTGCAGTCATTATGTTCATAACAATTCATCATCATTGCGTTTTTCACCCTGGGTCAGGGTATAGGCCACAGACAAAGTTTCCATCCTTCTCTATCCTGAGCTAACTTTTTTATCTCGTTCCATAACAATTCGTATGTAATATATACTCTGTTTTTAACAGATGCATCAGTTGCCTTGATATCCATACTGCAATCGATGCAAGTCTCCAAGATCTTACATTTTATAGACAATCCATAACAAAAAAACTGATGAAAACAATTTCAACTTACTTTATGGTTATCTAGGACAGGGAAACAGAAACGTTAACACAATGACAACACTGTCGAAAGGAAAAAAATCGAAGCAGCATCGTACATTGAGTAAATGCATTATTCTCAATTCAATTTGTCAGGCTTTTGTGCTAAAATTTGGTCTCCGCTCCGAATAACAAAAATAGATAATGAATAATGAGCAGATTTCAGATCCATGACCTGTGACCTCGGATGATGAAAGTAGATTCACAATTAGGGTGCGATCCTCATCCCTAAAACCCATTGGCAGAAATGACTAATTTTAGGATTTTCACAATAGTCTGAAATTAGACTGACATGATTGTGGTGGATTACGATCTATTATAAAGCTTTGGAGTTTCCATGAAAGATAAAAATAAAAGGTTTCAATGTCAGTTGAAGGACTGAAAACTGTTAAAAGTCTGAAATCAGCCATTGGGCTGAAAATTTAAAGGCTTGCTATGAGAATATCAAAGTGACAAATTAGGGAGTAGGCACTGGTGTAAGATAAAAATAAGAAAAAGTGTGTACGAAACAGTGCCAAAGCAAGAAAGAAAAGTAGAAGAAAAAAAATCAGCCTTGACTCTCTTCTTATGAGCCATTTTCAGGATTTTTCCCAAAACCTCACACCTAATTAACACAATAATTTGTATTTTTAACACAATCACACACTATAGCAGTAAAGTTTTGCGATAAATAATTTCTTTAGCTAAACATGCCCTACTACACACTGTTCATTTTCTTTAAATTTTATGATGTGCAAAAGAAATTTTAATAAGAAAAAAGCTAGTTGTATCGTAACGAATGTGACGATTTTCCTACACTTGGTAAGGAGAGGGTTAAGGCCTGTTAGGCCTTGGTACAATTTTCAGACAACGTAAAAGCTGCTTTACTCCAAGGGAATCTTAGAGTTTAATATCTGAATCTGAATCTGAATGTTACTCGAAGTCGATTCAATTCTGAGTATTTGTATTCGAGGGCGGAGAGAGTTGTTGAGTGTGACAGCCATTGTTGGTGTTTAGGATGAAGAATTTTGATAATCTTCGTTTGAATGTTTCTAAATCTGTTGTGTTCACACATGATTCAGGAAGAGCATTCCAGTCTTTGACAGTGCGGGGTGCAAATGAATATTTGAAGATGTTTGAGTTTGTAGATTGATGTTCTAGTGTTTTTAGTGGGTTTTTCTTTGAATGCGTGTATATCAATCCTTGTCAGGATTGAGGAAAATGTGTACAAAATGCTTTTCCTCTGGGCATATCGTTGGTGTATATAATCACTTGCTTGAACCCTCAGACATTATTTAGGCCATGTTTTGAGTCCAAGATCTTACATCTACACCAAAGCAACACACAGACAACTCATCAAATCATGAATAATTAATTAAATTCCCTTCAAGGAATCTCAATTGTATTAGATGTAACTTCAGGATAAGATGCAACAGTTATGAAAAGTTTTGAAAATAAATAAAATTCACCTTCAGTATATAAAATTAGAATATGTAATACTAAATAATGGAAATATCCAAACAAATAACGATTAAGTGATGTGGGGATGGGGGAGGGAAGAAATTGATCCTCCCGCCCACCCCCCATCCCAACAAATAATGTGTTGACCAAACCCTTACATCTTCAAAAGCTCGTGGCAGTTTCGAAAAGTTCTCCAACTCCAAGGAAGGTGAGTTTCCAGTTGCCCTTTCAATGAGTTCTCTTGTCTAATAATGATAAAAAAAGCAAAATAAAATTTAACAGACCTTGTTTATCTTTCACCATACATGAGGATTAAATGGTAACAATGGCACAGTACCAAAAGGATTATTTCTCTTTCAATCTTATAAAATAAGGGGAGTAAAAATGACTCTTATACAAAACAAAGTAAATGACGTTTCGGCCTTTGGCCTTCTTCGGGTAAACAAGAAAAGGAAATATGTTATATTACATTGGATAAACGAACTCGTACCATTCGGGTACGATGCAAAGACTGTACCATTGGGTCACGCTGCCCCCCAAGATGACCTTGACCTTCCATTTGTTAAAACATCTCAAATTTGAGATTTCTTTTCATCGTGTCATTTCTTTTCTTCAGACTTTTGAAAAACTGGGACCATCCGAATTGGTGGCAACTTGAAATAAAAAATTTTCAAGCCTATGCCTTTTACAAGTTTTTTGTTGATGTAAAGCAGGAGATATGGTAAAAAAAATCAATAAGTTAATAATTCAAAAAATAATAAATAACATCCAACCTGACTGATAGCAGCAGTGACATTAAAGGTATCTCTGAAGTCTTCCAAAAGCTGTGTTGCATTCTCCAAGGATAAAGCACAAATCTGTGACTGCAAATCTTTGGCATCTGTTTCATTCCCAAATTTAAAGTATTCGAGCAGCAGCTGAAATAATAAACATGCAAAAAACTTATATAAATTTGACAATTTATATAGCACATTTCAACAGTTTCAAATTGCTTCATTGAGGCCGCTTGAACTAAAAATTAAAGATGTAAGACATTTTTATGGTTGGGAGTCAACTTGATCTACCAATCAGCTTGATCTACTAGTCAGCTTGATCTACCAATCAGCTTGATCTATCAGTCAGCTTGATCTACCATCAGCTTGATGTACCAGTCAGCTTGACCTACCAGTAAGCTTGATCTACCAATCAGCTTGATCTACCAATAAGCTTTAATTACCAGTCAACTTGATCCACCAATCAGCTTGATCTACCTGTCAACTTGATCTACCAATCAGCTTGACCTACCAGTCAGCCTGATCTACCAGTCAACTTGACCTGCCAGTCAGCTTGATCTACCAATAATTTTATATGAAGCAAAAGTTTTCTGGCCAACATAAAAAAGGTGTTATGACAAATTAGGGAAGATTTAAAATTGTAATAAGTTGAGCCTGAGCTTTATATAATGCAATATCCACTAAATGTGCTCAAAGCGCTTTACAAGGGGTCCCTGGTCAACAGCAACATTTAACATGTAGGACGGCACATGCCGCCTGTTAGGCGATATAACAATTTTTCGGACAAAAAACGGCCAGGTACTCATTTTACACCTGAATACAATGAGAGAATGTGAGTTAAGAGCCTTTTCCAAGGACTCAACTATGCACCGAGCTCGAGGCTCGAACCCAGGACCTTCCGATCCAAAAGCGAGTGTCATACCACGAGACCACATAGCCGCAATAAGTTATGTTTACTCTGGAGTCAATGATATTGTACAGCCATTGAATAGTAGTCGTTCTGTTTCAAAGCTGTTATATATTCATTTTTGGCATCACATATACAGATATCGTTGACAGAAACCATTAATTCACACTTACCTCATCATCACAGGCAGCCTCCAAAAGCCTGTCTGTGGAATTGGAGTCCAACGCGGCTGATGAGGCGAAGTCAGTGAGGATTTCAGCAAATTCCCGAGCAAGGGTTACATTGGGTTCCCTGAACAACTAGATATAGAAGATTTAAAGGTAAAGATTTACCTTCTAACTATAATAATAAAAATAATATAATAATAATAAAATAAATAATAATGAAATAATAATAAATAATAATAATAATAATAAAATAATAATAATAATAATAATAATAATAAAATAATAATAATATAATAAATAATAATAATAATAAAATAATAATAATAATAATAATAATATAATAATAATAATAATAATAATAATAATACAATAATAATAAATAATAATAATAATAATAATAATAATAATAATAATAATAATAATAATAATAATAATAATAATAATAATAATAATAATAATAATAATAATAATAATAATAATAATAATAATAATAATAATAATAATAATAATAATAATAATAATAATAATAATACTAATAATAATAATACTAATAATAATAATAATAATAATAATAATGACAATAATAATGACAATAATAATAATAATAATAATAATAATAATAATAATAATAATAATAATAATAATAATAATAATAACAATAATAATAATAATAATATAATATATTTATATAGCATCAGTCCCGCATTGCCGCAGCTCTAGGCACACATTGACAGGAGGGGAAATCATACAAGCTACATATAACAATTACACTTCTCAGACATTA
Source organism: Berghia stephanieae (assembly GCF_034508935.2). Classification (NCBI taxonomy): domain Eukaryota; kingdom Metazoa; phylum Mollusca; class Gastropoda; order Nudibranchia; family Aeolidiidae; genus Berghia; species Berghia stephanieae. The sequence continues at coordinate 136,869,733 of NC_088360.1, read as the reverse complement.
TGGACTATTTATTTACACACAGTTCCATTCATAACAGTAATAAGACAAACAAGAAGTTATCAGGTGTGTTATCATGCTTGATGCACATACCTAACTAGATTTTGTCCAACCAATATATTTTTTCCTTCACCCCCCCCCCCCCTTTTTTTTTTTTAATAATAGTAGCAAGACAAAAGCAATTGTTAAAATAAAAATATTGAAGATGAAAATCGAGGGACAATACAATATGTCTTTTTCAATTTCCTGATAAAAGTAGTGATAGTCCTCCAGAGCCATAAGGCCCAGACTTTATCCTGGTTTCTGCAGCATTAAACAGACAATAGCAATTGCTTGCTACCCAATGGATAGGATGTTAGTCTATTGCAAAGTACTATGCGCTAGATCTAACAGACCCAGCAACCCAAACACCTACTGGATGGACGAGGTATCAGTATCAGAAAAAAAAACAAAAAACGACTTCACCCGGGATCGATCAAGGTCCCTTTGTGTGTGAAGCGAGTGCTCTATCAACTGAGCCATCTGGATGCCTTGCATAAGAGAAACAATTATTAAAATATTAGGGGTCTTCTAAGTTCATAAGTTAATTCATGTCTTTGTAAAGTTCTTGATAAATTTCGATGTAATACAAAAATAATTTGTTCTGGGAAAGGAAACATGACAAACCTTAACTGGGTCCAGTGTGGCGTTAAGAAGCGTATCCACTGCTTTTGGGGTCAAGGCTATGTTCTGTTCTGTAATGCGATTTCTCAACTCATCAAGGTCAAAGATTTCAGAATTTGAGAGCTGAAACGTACCTGATTTTTTTTTTTTTTTTTTTTTTTGTATTGATGAAGAAAGACAGTGTTCATTATTAACATTTTTTCAATCTTATAAGTTGAAAAAAAAATAAAATAATATAATAAGAATATGTAAAATAATCTGCACAATGGTATAAAATAGAGTAATTTATTAATGGGTGGAATTTGTTGAAGTATATTCAACTGCATGGATCAAGGGAGACAAAGTTTACTAGTTATCCCATTGTCTAGAGAAACAGCAAAAACAAAAGAAAGAAATATCCACCATACCTTCCGAGATCAAAGTCTGATAATCACATACTTGTAAAGCCAAAAATGACTCGTAAAATTGGCGAGCATGTCTTTGAATATTCAGCACCCCTTATCTGGAACTCCCTTCCAGAGACAGTAATGGTTTAGATTTCTTTTAAAAACATCTTAAAACTTTTTCTTTTATTACATAACACGGTAGAATTATATTGCTTTGCTTCATACTGCATGTTTGAGTGGTTGTATGTTTGAGTGAAAGTTGTCACGTTACTGTTAAGGGCATTGAGCTTGTTGATACAGTGTAAGGCGCTATATAAAAACCAATTGTTATTATTATTATTATCATCATCATCATCATCATCATCATCATTATTATTATTATTATTATTATTATTATTATTATTATTATTATTATTATTATTATTATTATTATTATTATTATTATTATTATTATTATTATTATTATCATACCTTGGTGTAACTTTACCGAATTGACATATATAGGTGGCACCAAAAACGTATATTTGGTTTATGCCTAAAACATCGAAATGGTCCAACCCGTATCCAGTCAGCCAAGACTGGGTGCTGTACACTAGTCAAACCACCCTTGATGACCTATAACTGTGGCCCAGAGGTCTTGAGATATGACTCATGCCTTCTGACTGGAAGGTCCTGGGTTCAAGTCCTAATCTGAGTGGCGATTAGTTGAGTCCTTGGAAAGACTCTTTACTCACATTCTCTCACCATACTTGGGTGTAAAATGAGCACTTGTCCGTAAACAGTGTTGTTTCTGTCAAGGAAAAAAAAATTGTAATATCGTCAAACGGGTGTCATGTCTCGTCCTGCAGGTTAAGTATTGCTGTTGGATACAGACCCCTTGTAAAGCGCTTTGAGCATGTTTAGTGGATATTGATTGCGCTATTTAAATGCTCAATTTGTTTGTTTTTTATTTATATCGTTCCAAACTTTAACACACTAACCAAACAAAACTCGGGTGATCTACAAAATCCAAAGGACACATACCTAACTCATTGGAGGTATTGGAGATAAAATCGACCAGTTCCTCCAGCACCATTAAGTCCTCCCCAAGGTTGATGATGAGTGACACGTCTATATTATTGGACAAGACTGTCTCAACGTCACCCAGGGCAACATCCAAACTGTGGAGGAATTTTATTTAACAAGTAGAAAATGGAATATTGGTTCTATTCCAAATAATCTTTATAAGAACCAGTAAGTATTTGTTGTTTTCATTATCTTTCTTAGTGTATCTATGTGGTCTCGTAGTATCACTCGGAGGGTTCAGGGTTTAAGACCAGCTCTCGTTATAATCGGTTTAAAGAAATTATGATTTGAAAGAAATTTAGTATCATGATTAAAGGGCTAATGAAGCTAATTGCAGTACTCAGGTGTACAATGAGGACCTGGCCATTAACAGCATTGGCTGAAAAAAACTGTAATATCGCCTAAGGCATAATGTGTTATTCTACATGTTATATGTTGCTGTTGGCAAAGGACCCATTGTAAAGCGCTTTGAGCATAATTAGTGGATATTGCACTATATAAAAGCTCAAGTATACTGTTTTATTTGATTCCGCCCCCCCCCCCCCCCCCCCCCCCCCCCCCCACAGAATTGAGAGATCGTAAGACCAATGTTGACTATCATAATGTAATAACTGTTTTTACTTACAGTGATGAGTTAAATGTGTTGATGGTACCAAGAGTACTACTGGCCTCGGTGATATTTGGATTGCATTCATTGTACATATCACAGACATAGGACTGCAGGAATGGCACAGTGCCAGCCGATGGCATGGCTTTGGGATAGTAGTGACCTATATCGTGCAAAAATAACAATAATCATTATCTGGAACATTCGTGTCTTTTTCTAACTCCATCCTACTAAAAAATAAATAAATAAATAAATAATACCAAAGGACAAACATAAATAAATAAAATAAACCTTAAAAAACAGAAGCACTTTATAACAAGGCTCCTATTTCAAAATATAAAAATATTAAAATCACTATTTTTTTCTTGCCTAATATAATATGTGCTGGGATTGTGTAGAACACTGGTGTGTTAGGCCTTTAAGACTATGAGTTGAGATAACTATGACCTGATCATAGAATGTTATCTCCCATTGTGTATCTGAATTCAATTCATTTCAATTCAAAATTTCATAAATGAAGGATCTAGCTGCAGATCCGGGCAGCGTGGCTCAGCAGTACGGTCTTTGCTTCCTACCCAAAAGGTACTGAGTTTGACTGCATGTCTCGTTGTGTGGCCTTGAGCAAGTCACCTCGCCCTAGCTCACTTTGCGACACAGCACTGCACTGATGCCTGGGTTATTCCAGTCTTCTCTCCCCTTGGGGATGAATAAAGGGAATTTATTTATTTTATTATTTATTATATTACCCAGGGCATAATATAAGAGTAACAACAAATGAAAAAATAAATAAATAAGTAATAGATCTTTATGATCTTTCTCCATCAGTTAAGCTAATAAATAAATAAATAAATATGAGAAACAAAATACCACCACGAGTAAAAACTCTACATAACATTTACTCATACTCTCTCACGTTTTTAAAAAATGTCTGACTCACTTTAAGAAGTAAACATTTAATTCTCTTAGTTTAGAATATGGAAATTCAAATCTAAAGACCAAGTTAAAATTGTATAAATGCTAACCGCTATATCACGATTCATATGATGTAAAACTTTCAAGTAAGTACGCCATGTACCTCGGGGTCCTGATACTAACAGTCATTTGGTAGAGCACTCCCTTCACACGCAAGGGGACAGTGATCAATCCCAGGGGCAGTCGAGCTTTTTTCTGACCTCTCTGTCTACCCCACAGTGACTGGGTAACTGGGTCTGTTAGACCTAGCAGAGAGTATTTTGTGATAGACTAGCATCTTATCAAAAGGGTAGCAAGCAATTGCTATTCTCCATGGCTTCATGGGCCTAATAGCTCTGAAGTACTACTACTACACTTTGAATATGGTAGAAATAAAAGCTTTTATGTACGCAAACACAACAAGCACTCATTAGGCATTCACAAAACATAAAACATAGATTATCTAAAACTAACTCACATTCAGGCTTATTTTCCTTGATGTCCGGCCTCATACGAACGGCCACCAGAATCAGAAACAGACATAGCGGCCAGACAATTTCCACGATGAGACGGAAGGGTTGGCGTCGGCGAAGAGTAAAGTTCTTCCAGAGCAACAGGCCAAGCTGAGTGCCGAACCCCATGATGATGCTCTTTATATTCTAACCCACTCTATCTTCAACAGCTTCAAGCAGAGAGTCAGGTTTGGTTTAAGATCTTGTCAAACCATAATGTATTTCCCTGGTATGTCAGAGATCAGCTGTGAAAAAATAATAGAATTGATATAGAGATTATTCATGATTAACTATATTCTATGAGTTTGGCATTAGCTTTTAATTTCTTATGATGATGCACTAGTATAATCTAACAAACATAGACAGATAGATGGACAGATAGATAGATAGATCGATCGATAGATAGATAGATAGAGAGATAGATAAAGATAGATAGATTGATATATAGATAGATAGATAGATAGATAGATAGATAGATAGATAGATAGATAGATAGATAGATAGATAGATAAGATAAAGATAGATAGATGATAGTTTAATAGATGATAGATAGATAGATAGATAGATAGATAGATAGATAGATAGATAGATAGATAGATAGATAGGTAGACAGATAGAGATAGATAGATAGATAGATAGATAGATAGATAGAGAGTTTGGTAGAGAGATAGATAAATAGAGAGATAGATAGATAGATAGATAGAGAGATAGATAGATATATAGATAGATAGATAGATAGATAGATAGATAGATAGATAGATAGATAGATAGATGGATAAATAGATAGATATATAGATATATAGATAGATAAATAGATAGGTAGATAGACATAAAGATAGATAAATAGATAGATAAATAGACAGACAGGTAGAGAGAAAAATAGATAGAGATTTAATATAATTTGATAAATGAATTTAATAATGATTATTATCATAGATGGATAAACAGATAGATATACAGATATAGATATAATATATATATATATATATATATATATATATATATATATATATATATATATATATATATATATATATATAATAGATATACAGAAAGATAGATAGATAAATAAATAGACAGACAGGTAGAGAGAAAGATAGATAGAGATTTAATACAATTTGATAAATGAATTTAATAATGATTATTATCAATATCACCATCTGTCACAAATCACCTCTTTAACTTTTGTGCTGATCTCTCTCTCTCTCTCTCTCTCTCTCTCTCTCTCTCTCTCTCTCTCTCTCTCTCTCTCTCTCTCAAACACACACACTCTCTCTCTCTCTTTCAAACACACACACACACACACACACACACACAAACACACAAACACAAAGTCTACGTCTTTCATATAATATTTGTGTGACCAGTGGATTAACACCGTTCACGTTTCGTGGATGAAATGTAAACATCAGATCGATATGAGCTCTACAAGTCTGTCATGCGCAGTCCGTCATCGACATGAGATATGATCGTCAGACGACCCTGCCAATTAACCCTTTTTCGCTGAAACTCAATAATCTGTAAAATCATAATTTGACATTGCATTGCTTTTATTTTATAACCCATATCCGTTCCGCGTAAATTTGAAGTTTAAAAAATATGGATGAATAAAGTTTATTGATTTTTTAAAAATTGAGCTTTTATATAAAGCAATATTCACTAAACGTGCTCAAGGCGCTTTACAAAGGGTGCCTGAACAACAGCTACACGTAACAAGTAGAGCGATACATGACGGCTGCTAGTCGATATTACATTTTTTTTTCTGACAGAGGCAACGCTGTTAACGGCCGGGTATTTATTTTACACCTGATTACGGTGAGAGAATGTGAGTAATAAGAGCCTTTTCCAAGGACTCAACTATGCGCCGAGCGAGGCTCGAACCCAGGACCTTCTGATCCGAAACGAGTGTCATACCACAAGACCACATAGCCGCACATTTCAATCCAAGAATAGAATTCAATTTGTTAGGATTTAATGAATATATTTACCAATAGGAAATTCAATGGCGACTTCACGAAAACATATGAAGTGGATGTTTCGGATTTTCCCTTTATCAACAAAACACGATGAATGAAACACTAAAGACGAATGATACCACACTCTTTCATTTATGCCGTTTCATTTAACCTGTTTTGTTGATAAAGGGGGAACCTGAAATGTCCAAATTATCCGTTTTCGTTTAATAAATTGATGCTTCCTTTCAATGTTCTATTGTTATTTATTTCTTTGAGCTTCAAATAGCAACATTTTCATTACTCTGTGTGTATTTACACAGTTACTCTCCGTATAGTAGAGAAAAGAAAAATATCCGGTGTAAATAAGTGCTTTCCATTAGTAATAATAATAAATAAATAAATAAATAAATAATGAATTTATATAGCGCCTAAACATCCACGTTAATCGTGTTCTGTGGCGTTTTAAATAATTGTTTTTTAATCTAAAATAAAAAAGAAGAACCCCCCCCCCCTAAAAAATGTTCTATTGTTATTTATTTCTTTGAGCTTCAAGTAGCGACATTTTCATTACCCTGTGTATATTTACACATTTGCTCTCTGTTGTAGAGAAAAGAAAAATATCCGGTGTAAATAAGTGCTTTCTATTAGTAATAACAATAAATAAATAAATAAATAATGAATTTATATAGCGCCTAAACATCCACGTTAATCATGTTCTGTGGCGCTTTACATTTTTTTTTATCTAAAAAAAAAAAAGAAGAAAGCCCCCCCCCCCCCCCCCCCAAAAAAAAAAAAAAAAAAAAAAGAAAAGTCACAACTCTACACAATAATCATGAATACAGAAACAAAATCCAAGCAACATTTATTTCATTAAAAAAAAATAAGCCTCATGGAACAACTCAAGTCTTCAGACATTTCCTGAAAGACGCTAAATTTTCACAGGACTTTGCCCGAGGACTGAGTGCGTTCCATGAGAATGGAGCAATGGATGAAAAGGCTTTTTTTTTTACCATTAAAACGTCAACACACGTATAACAATTTGATCAACATTAACTACCAACCTACGTGCTCCCATGTGCAGGTCTGATAATCGAACGCAATAAAGGGGCTTGTTTTAACAAGTTCAAGTTCAAGTGTATTTACTTTAGTCATAACATCTCTCTGAACAAACTATTGAATTAACGGACACTATCTTATCTTATCTTACTAAAGGCTTAATATAGAAAATATCCTTTAAATTGTTTATAATTACAGAGTCTCAAATAGCTTGCATTGTATCATTCACAGACAGTTTTACACAGCTTTGAATGGAAGGGAAAATGTATCAATACGGCAGTGTAAATGTTTTTAAAAATTTGCGTCGGTTTGAGAGAAGCTATATTATAAGTATGAGCCCATAACACACGATTTTGGTTATAAGATCTGAAAATAAGTAAGCGTCGCTGCCAACATATTTGAGAGAAGTGCACGATGGAATGTTGAAGATTAATCAAAATGGAAGCGCACATTAAATATTTAACACACAACATGTGTTAACAAATCGATCGGTGAAGTCAAGGCGTAAAAATATAACTGCTTGACTTTACAGCTGTCCTGTGTCATAACATTTTTTTTTCAGTGTAGCTATAATTTAGTCTTGTGGTCTGAAACTCGCCGTCGGACTGGAAGGTCCAGGGTTTGAATCCCACTGCTCTGGGCAGCGCATAGTTGAGAAAAAAGACCTTTACTCAAGTTCTCTCAACGTACTCTGATGTAAAATGAGTATCTGGCCGTTAACAGCGTTGTCTCTGTCGAAAAAAAAAGCGTTATATCGTCTTACAGGTGTCACATCTCGTCCTACAAGTTAAGTGTCGCTGTTAGCTAGGGACTCTAGTAAAGCGCTTTGAGCACGTTTAGTGGATATTGCCCTATATAAATTCTAAATTCGGTTTATCCAATTATGGGGGGAGGGGGGGGGGGGGGGGGGGATCTCTTAAAATTCATTATAACGAGATTGAGATAAAGCTGAAATTGTCAAAACTTCAAACAGAAATTGTGTCTTGCGTGTGTGTGTGTGTGTGTGGGGGGGGGGGGGGGTGTACGTTATTTTCGTGTACGAATATTAGGTGAGAAAGAAAACAAAAGCATAAACTGTTGTGGATCGATCCTCGATGATCAAACAAGTGGAGCTACAACAGAAAGACGGCAACGATATCAAACAACAACAACAACAACAACAACAACAACAACAACAAAATCCCCACTAAATAAATTATATGAAAAAAAAGCATTTAGTCGGTCCACGACAACAATATGGTTGTTATAATACAAACACGTTTACGTAAGGTTAACATCGATATTCGTAAATAAAAACACCTGATTCCATGAAACGTCAAAAAAAAATAATTAAAGATTAAAATAATAAATCACGATCAGCTAAATGAAATAGAGGGAATTTAATTGCTAAAAAAAAATACTGATAGCTTTTAAATCACATTAATAAAAAAAAGACCAGATCAATATCTCATTAGAATTCAATTCAATAGCAGAATGACAAGGCATATTCTCGACGGCGAGGTCACACTAGCACCTGATCAATTCTTTTCTTTGACTTGTTGATCACGTCATGGACAAACACACCACACCGTCCAATAAAAACAGAATAGAAAGTAAACGATTACGTTCCCCGAAACTAAACGATCGACCCAGACGACGAGGAAGAAAACCACAACAACTAGTTTTAACCAGCAATTTACATGGAATGTATAAATAAAATAGATCCACTTTTTATCAACTTCAGATAAGAAACTCCACAGGTTGAGATAACCAGGTGAAGATAATGAAAAAAAAAAAGAAGAAGAAGAGAAATCAAAACATAATACCAGTTATCGTGCACCGGGCGTTTTGTGGCGACGTCTGAGAACAGATCCGGGTTTTCTTCCTCGTCTTGGTCGATCGTTTAGTTAAGGAGAACGTAATCGTTTACTCGCTAACGTCAAAATACGTAACCGGTTAAAAACCAGCCGTCACGTCCTGATATAAGTCATTTCCACATTTTCTTTGTCAATGTTTGTTTACACCAGGTCACGGCTTCTGGTTAAAAAAAAACCCCAAAATGATTGATCTTTTTCTGCGGCTATGTGGTCCCGATAGCTCAATTGGTAGAGCACTCGCTTCACACGCAAAGGGACCGAGATCGATCCTGGGTGCAGTCGAGATTTTTATTCTTCTGACCACCCAGCAGTGAATGGGTAGTGAGTCTGTTAGATTTGGCGGAAAGTACTTTGCGATAGGCTAGCGTCCTATCTAAAGGATAGCAAGCAAATGCTATTGTCCGTTTCACGCTTAAAAACCGAGATAAACTCCGCTTCCATGTGCCCAATGGCTCTGAAGAACTACTATTTTATGTGGTCTCGTGGTATGACACTCGCCTTCGGATCGGAAGATACTGAGTTCGAGTCCTGCTCTGTGCGGCGCATTGTTGAGTCCTTGGAAAGGGCTCTTAACTCATATTCTCTCATAGTAATCAGGTGTAAAACGAGAACCTGGGCGTTAACAGCGTTGTCTCTGTCGGAAAATTATCATATCGCCTAACAGGCATGTCTCGTCCTACATATTAAGTGTTGCTGATGGCTAGGAACCCCTTAAGGGACAGCATGGCTCAGCGGTACGGTCTTTGCTTCGTACCCAAAAGGTACCGAGTTCGATCACCCGCCGCGTTAATAATAATAATAATAATAATAATAATAATAATAATAATAATAATAATAATAATAATAATAATAATAATAATGGTATAGATTTATAGTGCGCCAAACATCCCTTCATCAGGAGGGCTCTGGGCGCATAACATAGATTGACTTAATCATGAAGCCCTAACACAGTACACGAACAACGCTAATTATACACATAATCAAAAGAAAGCCTGTCGGAATAAGAATGTCTTCAATCGACGCTTGAATTCCTCTAGTGAAGACGAAGAACGTATCTCTAGTGGTAGTAAATTCCACAACCTTGGACCAGAATGCTGAAAGGCGCGTTCACCAGCCTTCACTAGTTTCATTTGGTTCTTGAAGCAACAGATTTTTGACAAAATATTTTTTTTAATGAGCTCTTTCAATGTGTGACATATTTACCATTACCATGGTATCATTATGAAAAATAGTTATAGCTCCAATCGAATGTCGGTAATATTTGCTGTGTAATTTTAAAACCCGATTTTCCGTGAAAATTGGCTAAATTATACAAATCGTTTTTTAAAGGAAATTTCTGTGATCTGTAAAATAGGTGAGTGAAAGAAGTCGATACATAAATAATGATGTCAATTTTGAAACAATAATAGCCTACACCAGAGGGGGGAAATTGATATCACAATATGTATTTTTTTTTTTTTTTTAGTTCTTAACCAATTGAACAAGATGGATAAAAGTGATGACGACCGGAGACGATGACGATGACGATGACGACGATGAAGATGATGATGTCTCGGTCCATTGTAACAAAGATGATGTTTATCAAACATGTACCAGTATTTGTCTTAATCAAATAAAGCAAGAACTAAATGAAACTAGATTTAGTTTTTTAAGAATGGTTAAAACCTACATACACATATCTGCAGGTCTGATTGCCGACCGCAATGATCGGCCTGTTTTAACATCGTTGTCATGGGCTAAATTTGGGCTGTCAGACGACCTATTGGAATATGTAGGCCTCTCTGTTAAAATCGATGGATTTTTAACAGAGGTTAATCAATAAAAATGGAATTGTGTGTGTGTGTGTGTGTGTGTGTGTGTGTGTGTATGCGTGTGTGTGTGTGTATGCGTGTGTGTGTGGAGGGAAAGGGGGGGGGGGAGCAAATCACTACTCTTTGAATTTTGCTGAGGTATTAGTCCGATTGCTTTTGATATCAAAAAAAAAAAAAAAAAAAAAATAAAATAAAATTAATTCAGGAGTTGTAATTTAAAATGTACCCCTGTTGATATCACTTATGTTTTTTTAATCACCTGCATCTTAGCGACGGTTAACACAATCATTGTTTTGTGGTTTTAATCGTAAGAATCTGAAACATTGAAAGATTTTTTTTTAAAAAGCCAATTCCGATTGGTGAGACCCAGGGTGAAAATAGTTTTACAACCACGAAGGACAATGACATTATGATTTAGTACGGGACAGAATCGATGATATTCCATATTTGGTAACTTTTATATGGGCTTGCAAATGTCATAACATGGAGTAAGCCACTATACTATAGCTGTTAGAATAGATGATAATTTATGGCAAGCCATGATATACGACGTATCCCCAAACACGCTGTTGTGCGGCTATGTGATCTAGTGGTATGACACTCGCTTTCCGATCGGAAGGTCCTGGGTTCGAGCCTCGCTCGGCGCATAGATGAGTCCTTGGAAAAGGCACTTTACTCACATTCTCTCACCGTACTCAGGTGTAAAATGGGTACATGGCCGTTAACAGCGTTGTCTGAAAAATTGTAATATCGCCCAACAGGCGTCATGTCTCGTTCTACGTGATACGTGTTGCTGTTGGCCAGGGACCCCATGTAAAGCGCTTTTAGCACGTTTAGTGGATATTGCGCTATATCAAAGTTCAAGCGACCAGGCCTGCCAACCTATTTCAAATTAAAATCCGGGAAACCCCAAACCGTACTCTCAGAATTAGAAATCAAGGAGCAGGTACTGGTGTAAGATAAAGAACTGAACAAGCGTGTATGGAAGGTGTCAAAGTAAGAATGAAAAATACAAGAAAAACAACCATCCCAAAAAAAATCAGTTTCGACTGGGGACGAGGTCGACTGATTTTGTGGGATTTTTTTTCTTGTATTTTTCTTTCTTACTTTGTCTGGCAGCTTTCATACACACTTGTGCAGTTCTTTATCGTAATCTCAGACCCACCTACATGATGATTAGATATCTATACTATCTATATTGAAGTACTTTGAAAAAGAAAGAAAAAAGACCAAAAACAGAAACAAAACAAAACAAAAAACAACCAAATCAAACGCGTGTTTAAAATGTGGGCCACAAAACTCGTCCTTCAACAAATATCGATCGATTAAAATGACCCCCATCTTGGCAAAAAAAATTTCAACCCTGACAGTTTCCCTTTCGAAAGAAGATACATATTCCGTGTAAGGGACTTGCCAAAGACCTGGCAACGCCAGATTTTGTTGTTTTTATTTTATCTAAAAGAACAGAACGTGAAGGCAGAAGATGGGGGGGGGGGGGGGGGGGGGCAACATATATAATGGCATAGTCAAGGGATAAGCATCGTGAGTAGATTGTAGATAGCAGTGCCAGAAATATTCAACGTGAAATAAAAAATGGTGTGTAAATTAATATGATGTCTATCTTACACCGGTGTCTGCTCTCTAATGGTAGCGTCTATATTCATGTTTTCGTCCAACCTATACGTCTAGTCATCGATCACATGATTTGTTGTTGTACGATTGGACATTTCTCAAAAAATGTAAACAAAGTGATGTGTTTATGAAATTTGTAAACATACCCATAAGTCACGCTGAGCAAAAAGACCAAGGTGTTGGATATTTCTCAAACTGTGAACACATTTCACTATGTGGGTCATTTTTGAGCATATTTCAAATGTGACCAATGGCCTCGAGCACATGGAAAGTTAATATAAATCGCTCACATTGTCACTTGCGATATTTTCGAAAAAAAAATAAACAAAAAGTGAGACGTGACCCCAGGCAAACACACATTCGGGATGAGACAAAGTTGGGGACTGAAGACAAACGAGATGACACCTTAGCCTTCATTCACTTCATTGCAATTTATGCTATGCGTTTAGGTAAAATATCCACGCCAGCCAAATTTAATATACCAACACACAAAACTGCATGTAACCTTTAGCGCTTAGAGTCTGTTTGACATAATTTAGAGAAACAATCACTAACAGGCTGTCAAAGAATAATAATAAAGAGTTGAGTGACGTCAACTTTCGTTCCTTCTATTGTTAACACCTATCACTTGAAAGATGACATAAAACTCTTCACAGACATCCAAGCTATCCACGAATAATAAGTATAAAATTCCAAGCTTTGTTTATTTTCCATACCTGACCGGCACCGGTGATAAAGAAAAAAATAATAGTTACATATCATAAACTTGAAAACAGATTACCTGCCTGTGGTTTGGTCAACAGCTGTTGACGTCGAAGATTAGTGTAAATACATTAATTATACTCTCTCTTATTCTGATATACTCTTAAATGAAAAAAAAATTATTCTTAAATCACGTATTAAAGTTTCGGCCAGAAAACTCGTCCTTCAAATATCGACTGATTAAAATGACTCTCATCTTGTTAAAAACCCTCAAACTTTGGATTTCCGCGATCAACATTTGAAGGGTGAGTTTTCTAGCCAAAACGTTAAATACTACGTGTTTTGTTTTGTTTAAAGAGTAGGCCAGAATTGAATTTAAAGATCAGGTCTGTGCTATTTCACTGACTTCTAATATCACAATAATATTACTGCTTTCCCTATATCATCATCATTCCTATTAATAACAATAGCATACCAATTTAAAATTCTGGCGCACTTCTTTCCATTGAAGCGAAACGGTGTCATTGAGAGGTTGTCACGATTCCGAATGAATACCGTCGGTATCGCTTGCGACTTGCGACATCACAGCCAAGCAGAAAAATAAATATATAAAAATGACTATATAATCTATATACAGTATAAGCTAAAAATGTAATGCATTATGGGGTGGAATTATTGGTTGGCAAACGCGTCAATTGTCACGCTCCACCGAAGTCGCGGCCAATTGGCTGCCATGCACTAACAAAACGCTTTTATTCCTTTAGTTTATGATCAGAAAGCTCTCACTTCAAGCCAAGTGTATATATCGATTACGATTACTCATGTCATCAAAAACACTAAAACCTGAGACTTCCGAGTTCTCTTTCTTTTTTTTTCGGTTGGGGGGGGGGGCAAATTGTAATTAATCGATCGATATTTGAAGCAGAATTAGTATATATATATATATATATATATATATATATTATATATATATATATATATATATATATATATATATATATTACTGAAATACATTGACAAAAAACATTTAAATATAATATAATATACATATGAACACTTCTGAAATACATTGACAAAAAAACATTTTTTATATATATATATATATATATATATATATATATATATATATATATTTTATATTTTATATATATATATATATATATATATATATATATATATATATATATAAATGTTTTTTTGTCAATGTATTTCAGAAGTGTTCATGTGACTGACACACAAGTGGAGGTGTGATCGTGGCAGTCTGGCAGTCAATACGATGGATTGAAGGCTAACCTGGAGAGGTGCATTTGCACTTACGGGAAGGCGGGATAACAGCAAGTTAGTTGTTATATAACTCTATTGACATGAACACCCGCCAGTTTGAGGGAGCAAGGTCCGGGAGGAGGAGGATCAGAGAAAGCGGACATAGGTGAAAAGTTGTGAGTAGAGAGAGAGATAGATAGATAGATAGAGAGAGAGAGAGAGAGAGAGAGAGAGAGAGAGAGAGAGAGAGAGAGAGAGAGAGACAGAGAGAGAGAGAAAGAGAGAGAGAGAGAGAGAGAGAGAGAGAGAGAGAGAGAGAGAGAGAGAGAGAGAGAGAGAGAGAGAGAGAGAAGGTGGGAGGGACAATGTGTATAAATGTAAGGAAGGAAAGAACAGGAGTCCTTTGGGACCCGAGGGCTAAGGGTTCGATTCCCAGTCTGAACGACGCATAGTTGAGGTGATTCTAGATAGCTTCAGAAATATTTTAGAAGAACAATAAAAATCTTAATTTATTACAATGCCATGCATCATTCATCTGAAACATCTGGGGTATAATGTTTGGTTTTTTTTCTTTTCTTTTCTTTTTTTCATAATCTTCATCTGTTTAATTCAACCTGTGGAGTTTCTTATCTGAAGTTGTAAAAGGTTTATCTATTTTTTTTTTATACATTCCATGTAAATTGCTGGTGAAGACTATTTGTGATGAAAAAACATATATAAATATAACAATAAATTGAGGAAACACATTTCCAAAGATTAAGCATGCTTAATGTACTTCACAATACTTTATATTTATTCCCATCAGCAGGCCACTAGATCTTTATTTCATTCAGTATAAGTCACCAGTAAGACTCTTTATTGCAATAGTTCTCTTATCATAATATTCAAAGAGAATACAAAATCAAAGGGTAAAAGTTGGACGTTTTATCTCTTTCTTTCATACATTTTTATTAAAAACATTTTCTCCAAAACTTAAATCTTCAATTTTCAGAGAAAATTTAAATTGACAGAAGAACAACATACTGTCCAGCAAATTTTGCATCAATTGATCACGAAGAGACTCTAGAATTTCACAAAATTTGATTAGTTTCTCTTTAACCAGAGACCTGAGTTTCTTCTATATCACAATTTCTTCCTTTATAATTTGTTAGGTCATCTCAAAGAGAGCAGTCAAATACTTGAGCTTTTATATCGCGTAATATCAACTAAACCTGCTCAAAGCGCTTTATAAGGGGTCCCTGACGAAAGGCAACAATTTACATGTAAGACGGGACATGACACCTGTTAGGTGATATTACACTTGTTGTTTGGACAGAGACAAAGCTTTAATGGCCAGGTACTCGTTTTACACCTGAAAAGAGTGAGAGAGAGAGAGAGAGAGAGAGAGAGAGAGAGAGAGAGAGAGAGAGAGAACGTGAGTAAAGAGCCTTTTCCAAGGACTCAACTATGCGTCTCTTGGGACTTGAACCCAGGACCTTCCACTAGACTACATAGCCTCACAGTAAAGTAAAGGCGAAACGACTCTGTCTTCATTGAAAACCTGAGGTCAGTTAGAGAAAAAAAACAAAGCCTACTGTTAAAAGGTTGAAAACACACCCTGAATAAAAGAGAAGATAAAGAAGACATTTTTAACACGTTGTGAATATCGAGTATGTGGCCTGGGCAGAGCAGGAGAGAAATGTCAGACAGCGGTGGGGGTTGCCTCAAGTCTGGGATCATGAAAATACTAAGGAAAAGGTGAAAATGGAAAGGCTTCGGGTGGGAACAGTACAGACAACAGACGTTTCAGTGCATACCCTTCATCAGCACAACAATAAACAAATGAACGTTGAAAACAAATAAAATAAAATGGAGTATAAAATGTAGCATATGTACTCAATGGTGGTTGGAGTTTGAATGGAGCGTTAGCATAGCTTGGGTGTGTGAGGAGAGAGTCTTTGGTTATGGGTATCAATGGCTTAAGGGTGTGGTGTTTTGTCGTGAAACAAAGTGATGTTGAGCTTGGCAAGAATTGGGATAGGTGAAAAAATAGCAAAGCTCTCGTCCACTTTTACATTGTGTCTTAGGCTAAGGCACTTTATATACATTATCCAACTTGACTTAAGTGTGAATGGGTAGCTGGCAGTGACTGACACTGTTAACTCTTTCAGCGCAGAGGCTATATTCGCATTTCCGTCAAAAAATGGCTGACACCTGATTGAGGTAGCATGAGAATGACTGTAGAAAGTCGGATTGAATTACATTATTATTTTTGCCATTCAAGATCGGCCGCACTGTGCAGCCATTGGCCAGTAGAACAGATTCTGCTCTGGCCGCACAGTGCGGACTATGGCGCTGAAAGAGTTAAATTACTGATATAATAAGGTACACAACAGATGAATCATACTGCATAAAAGTAGATTCTGAATCCATATAGCCTGTTTGGGAAATAAATAAAACATTATCAAGCACACTCAGTATAATAAATTGTACATGTGCTTGGATCAGATATGCCTTTAAATTTAAATAAAACAGCTTTGAGAACAAAAGTAGAACCCACCTTCGAAGAAAAGGGGGGCAGAGGAGAATTGAGTAGAAGACAGAGAGTGTTCGCATAAGAAAACAGGCGTGAGTATAAGAAGCAAAGTAAAAGACAAGAAACTATAGAAACAAAATGCCTAAGGGTCCTTTATGCGAAGAGCTTGTCTTCAAGACCAACAGTAACAGAAGCATGAATCATGAAAAAAAAAAAGTGTGCTTGGAGGCAGGGAAGCAGAAGAATGCCTGAGCAATTAGTTGAGAATTCATATGATGCAGCAAAAACTTCGGGGGATGAACTGGAAACTATGTTATTTAAATGGACACAAAAATCAACCTTCATACTCCATTTAAGGCCTAAAGTCTGTTCAAGATTCAGTGGCATCATTGACAGACAGCAACGATAGTTTGCTGCCCTTGGGATATGTTTTTTTCACCAGATGTAACGGAACCAACGATCCAATCAGGGTTAGGTGGTTAAAAAAGATCAGAAAAATATCGATTGCGCCCTTGGACAGATTCAGTCTAGATAGTTTCGTGACGCAAGTGCTTTTTTATAATTTCTTTTAGCATGCCTTGGCCTTGGAGCATGTGTTAAAATGTTTTTAAAAAGGAAAAGGCTATTCGGACCCGAGTCTGAATTGCTTCCCGTGGCAATTCGGACTCGAGTCTGAATTGCTTCCCGTGGCAATTCGGACTCGAGTCTGAATTGCTGCCCGTGGCAATTCGGACCCCGAGTGTGAAGTGCCTCCTTTGACAATTTCGGTCTTCGTAAACACACACACACACACTCATGAGTATCTCAAAGTCATTAAAAACAGAATAATCACACACACACACACACACACACACACTCCACCCCCCCCCCCCAACAACCATTTCCACAACCTAAGAGCCGACGGCTTTTTCTCTTTGATCTCGTATCACCATGTTCTCCCCTGCGTCCAGCGCCTCGGTCGTTTGTAGGTTGTGGAGATGTTAATGGTTACCCCCATCGTCTACTTGAGAAGTCGCTGGTTACTCCCCAATCCCATTACGAGTTGATCATTAATTTTCTCTCCGTATTCAGCCAGTGCTTATTTTATTAATAGGCACCTAGTCCAGTATTATCTAATAATATTATTATTAGATGGTACTCTGCACCTACCCCAGTGGCGGGGCTTTATTGCATGGTTTGCCGCCAAGAATCGCCTCTATTTTTATATTTAGAAATAAAACAGCATTTTTTAATTTAAAAAGAACTAAATACTGCCTTTTAAATAAAACGCTCAAAGCCCAAAGTCATATTATTTTCCTTTCCCCCCACTTTTTCGCGGCCGCAAATGGCAAAATATATAATGTAGATATGTCATGCATGTATCTTTTGCAACAGGCTCATGGCAAATCAAATAAATCTTCCAACACAAAGACACTCTTTTATCTATGCGAGGGCAAATTGATTGTTAACGTTAACAATAGCTACTACAATTGTAATCTCCCAAAGACCACGAATATTTAGATTGTGTTTGTTTTTTAAGTCGCTTGCAACACATTTAGGTCATATCAGCGCCAGTAAAAAGGGAGAAATTGGATAAAAAGTTCTAGAATTACAATTAAAAAGTACCCAAGAAAAAGTAAGACAAAGGGGAATAATAGATCACCGCTTTTGAAGGTTAGTCATCTTCAGGAGTTCTAAAACGTGACTTGCTCGCTCACTCGCCCTCCTACCGACTGACAACTTACAATTATTGAGAACACAGACTAGGAGGGTCCTGTATTCTCTATGACTGAGAACGAGCACCTTCCCCCCACCCTACCACGCTTCACTTTCGACCCATCGTCCACTTCCGACACTTCCTGTGATTGCGCAGGCGCATTGTGGCAAGGGCAAGAGTCCGAATTGCCACGAGAAGCAATTCAGACTCGGGTCCGAATTGCCACTTCGTTTTTAAAAAAAAGTAGGTTGTAGACCTGTCAAAAATTCGTGAGTGTGGGAATTTCGTAGATCTTAAATTGAGTTGATATGAAAATTTAGGACAGAGGCAGATCTGAAGATGATAATGAGAAACAAAAAAAGTGGTTAGATAGGTGATAGGGGTATGGTATGCCACAGCCACAGATCGGCATATAGTTGCTCTCACCTCGTTTGACTTTGTGAAGGAAGGTCTTTCCAAATAAAGAATCACGCTCGAGTGAGACTGTCCTTTAATATGTATCCTTCCAAGAAATATAGCCGATAATCAATTATCTATAAAACAGAGATACCGGGAAATATAGCATCATGTAAACAATAACAATAAAATGAGCTTCGTCATTCTCTGAACTAAATACAGACTGTTTCGTAATGATGAATGAGGATGCCGGAAGTGAGATTGAATGTCGTAAAACGTAAACAAATCCTTACCAACAAACACTGGCCGACGCCCCCTTTAAACAGACTCCAGTATCCCTTTAATTAATTAGATTACATTGTATTTGTTAAATGCTGCCTTTCTAACATTCACTGGGTCAGATGGGTTTTTATTGATTTATATTTGAAAAAAAAAGAAAAATAGGTGGAAACGTTTCAGTTACAAATTTCAACAAATTAATTCAATTATTGTGACAAAGATTTATTTTGCTTTATCTGGTTTTATTTTTTGGGATTTTTTTTTCATCTACATTTTGTTTGTTTTTGTTTTGACATTTCGCTCACGCTTTTAAAAAATGCACTATGGCATATCAAAGTTACATAATTATGCAATGATGCGTGTATATCTGCATTGGTGGGCCTCTCATAAACTCTCAAAAGAATTTATCTGCTGGCACCCCGTGATGATCAAAGAGAGATAGAGAAAGAGAGAGAGAGAGAGAGAGAGAGAGAGAGAGAGAGAGAGAGAGAGAGAGTGGGGGTGGGGTGGTGGGAGGGGGGAAATGAAAGTAACTTATGTTTTCTAAATACATTATACGCGTTAAAACGACTGGCATTTTGAATAAACATTTGCTCCAAGTTATGACGACTGTTATTAAGATTACATATATAATCATGTAATCAAGACGGGATATGGATATGTCATTAGGATGACATATAAGAAGTGTTCATGCTTTGTTGTCATAGTAAAGTGTGAGTATTAAATATGTACCAGTACCATACTTAAGATTATAAGTAGAGTCCACAGAGCTTTGAGCTTCTGTTTCCTATTCTTCTTGCAAATACTGTGCAGCCCGCTTAAAATATAATCGTGCTTTAGATACACACCGCCCCCATTCCCAGGTGTTTTCTCTCTTCTAATTTTAGTTCTGAATAAGATATCAATCTTCAACTAAACTTTTTGTCTGGTCCCCAAGGCCCTTGTCTTAGGTGAGCTGCAGTGTACACACTCTGCCTGCCAATTGTTCAATTTTAAGAGGGAAAGCTGATCTTAGTTGCCGAGATTTTTTTCCATACTGCTGTAATAATGATTTCCTTTGAAGATTGATAGGTGCAGAAACGTCCCTGGAATTGCTCTTTTTATTGTTTTTATATTCAGAGATAAATTCCTATTGCTCAGTTGTTAGAGCATTCGCCTGGTAAGCCGTAAAAAAAAGAAATAAAAAGAAATCCCCTTGATTCATCGCATAGGGGAAATTTGTCTCTAGGGTTTATTCCGAGGGAAGACTGGAATAACCCAGGCGTCAGCCGCAGTGCAGCGCCGCTAATTGGGCTAGGGCTAGGTGACTTGCTCAAGGCCACACAGCACAGCGGCGGCTGGTCGAGCTCTGTACCTTTCGGGTACGAAGCAAAGACGTACCGCTGAGCCGCGCTCCCCTTGCAAGTTATTGGTTCTAACGAGTCAAATCAAAGACTTTAAATCTGCTTTTTCTTCAGACCCTTGATATTTAGGGAACAGCACTGAGACTGGTTTGCCAAATAAAAATAAATATATGTAATAAAATATAAAATTCCCTTTATTCATCCCATAGAGGAAATTTGTCTTTAGGGGTCTATTCCTAGGGAAGACTGGAATAACCCAGGCATCAGCCGCAGTGCAGCGCCGCAAGCTGATCTAGTGCAAGGTAACTTCTCAAGGCCGCAAAGCGCAGCGAGTCCTCGAACTCGGTATCTTTCGAGTATGACGCAAAGACTATACCGCTAAGCCACGCTGCCCCTTGTCAGTATGGGTGAGATGGCCGGGTTCGTTTCTGACTATTTATCTAGTGTGGTAGCACGTACAACTTTTCTTAATTTTAGCTGGAGTGACTTCATAACTATTCTTGAGCTTGAGAATTTATATAGAGCAGTATCTACTTAATGCGCTCAAAGCGCTTTACAAAGGGTCCCTAGCCAACAGCACAAGTGTGGCAGCATGCGAAGATAGTTGCCATCCTGAAGCCAGGGAAACCGGCGAAGGAGGCAGACAGTTACAGACCCATATCACTGCTGAGCTGTCTTTACAAATTGTTGGAGCGTGTTCTATTAAACCGATGGGGGCCGGTCCTAGACGCTGCCCTGCCACCCGAGCAGGCGGGCTTCAGGGAAGGGAGGTGCACCACGGAGCAGGTCATTGCCCTTACAGAGCATATTGAGCACGGGTTCGAGAGTAAACAGCAAACAGGTGCTGTCTTTATAGACCTATCAGCGGCGTACGATACGATCTGATGCGAAGGGTTGATGCTCAAACTTGCAAAAATCATAAGGTGCAAAAAGACCTTGAAGTTGTTCTCTTCAATCTTAGGGGAAAGGCAATTCCACGTCCCGCTGGGAGACGCCACGAGCAAAGTAAGGAAATTGAAGAATGGGGTCCCTCAGGGATCGGTACTTGCGCCAATGTTGTTTAACGTTTACATTAGCGATATGCCGAACACTTCCTCCCTGAGGCTGGGATACGCGGACGACTGGGCACTCGTTACTCAGAGTAAAGTGGGGACCCGTCTCGAGAGCGTACTCAGCGAGGACGTCACCAGACTCAAATCCTACTTCGACAGGTGGTACCTGAAGATGAACACTTCAAAAACCGTGGCCACTGTATTTCACCTATGCAGTGCTTGGCACACCCGCAAACTGAATGTCCTAGTCGGGGACCAGCCACTCCCATATGAGCCGCATCCAAAATATTTAGGGGTGACGTTGGATCGCAGCCTTACCTATCGGATGCATCTCGAAGGGGTTGCCCGGAAGATAGAGAAGCGGAATTTGTCTTCTGAGGAAGCTGGCGGGATCGACTTGGGGCGCTAGCCAAGCGCTCCTGAGAACGTCCGCCTTGGCACTATGCTATTCCACCGCGGAGTATTGCGCTCCAGTGTGGGGTAGAAGCAGAAACGTTGAGAAGGTGAATGTAAAACTTCACAAGTCGATGCACATAGTGTCAGGAACGCTAGCAACAACTCCTAGAGAATGGGTCCCGATAATGGCAGCGATCCAGCCCCCCGATGTCCGGAGGGAGACGATTACGGGAAACTGGCTGAGTAAGATCAAAGAGAGAAATGGGGATACCCCTCTCATGCGTATAAAGGACGGTGCCCCCGTTTCGAGCCGAAATAAGTCCCGGCAACCCTTGTACGCAGAATCCCTGACTACGGACAGAGCTGCACATACGAGATGGAAGTCGGTTTGGACGAATTCAATCCCTCGTGGGGGCGGGGACCTACATTCCTCTAAGCTTGGTGAGAAGTTGCCAGGCTTTGATATCAGTAAGAGGAGACATTGGGTGGCTGCGAATCGGCTTCGGTCGAGGAGCTGCCTAATGGCAAGTGCGTTACATCGCTGGGGTCTTACTACCTGTCCAATATGTCCACGCTGTGGGCAAGAACCCGAGACGGCAGAGCATCTAGTCGAAAGGTGTGTTGTGACGATGCTAACCGGCGGGTTCGCGACGGTGCACGAATGCGGACCGGACTTTGCTGATTGGGTCGATCGTCATAACATAGTAGTGTGAACCAACAGCAAATCTTAACATGTAGAACGAGACATGACGCCTGTTAGGCGATATTACAGGGGGGGGGGGGGTCGGACAGAGACAACGTTGTTAATGGCCAGGTGCTCATTTTACACATGAGTACGGTGAGAGAACGTGAGTAAAGAGTCTTTTCCATTCCAAGAACTCAACTAGGCGCCGAGCGAGGATCGAACCCAGGAACTTCCGATCCGAAAACGTGTGTCATACCACAAGACCACATAGCCGCTGGAGCGACTTCAAAACTACTCAAGACAAGTTGTTGGCTCGATAACCTTAAACTTTGGTTTACATTCTTACTGATTTCCTCTGAATGTCCCATATGTCTGTAAAATTTACTCCTATCTTCAGCAGGCAGCTCCAAAAGATAAAAATAAAATCCCCTTTATTCATCCCAAAGGGGAAATTTGTCTCTAGGGTCTATTCCAAGGGAAGACTGGAATAACCCAGGCGTCAGCCGCAGTGCAGCGCCGCAAATTTAGCTACGGCGAGGTGACTTGCTCAAGGCCACACAGCGCAGCGGCGGGTGATCGAACTCAGTACCTTTCGGGTACGAAGCAAAGACTGTACCACTGAGCCACGCTGTCACCAAAAAAGAGCAAAGAGAGTTGTCACTACTGACAATCTTGTTAATACAATGCCATCCAATGTCATGCATATTGGAACCACCAGTATTTGGAAAAAGATATGAATTCGATTCTGGAACGTCAAATTATTCCCTTGCCTCAACCAGTTTTTCTAGAAGTAAAACTGTATCATTAGGAATGAGAATTGGCACCAATTTTCTTGAACCTTTTTCCAGCGTAGTACGCCAATTGGATTTAATAGTCTGATGTCACGTCGCCCAACAACGGCGGCCATCTTGGTTCTAAACAAAGAAAATCGGTACTTTTTATTCTTCATGCTGGCTAGAACTTTTTATATGTCTTGTGATCAGAATGTGTAAAAGTCAAAACATGATCAGATTTATTTATTTTTTCCTCTGGATACGCCTTTATCCTCGTCGGAGAAATATTTCATAAGCTCGCCCGCCATTGTTCCGATAGTTTAGAGCCAGTTACTAAGTTGCTATGCGTCATTACGAGGGAAGTGACGTCATTCATGACTGTTGAAGCCAATCCTCATTAAAATGAATTCGTATGTATCCCATTTTTGGAAGATATCTTCAAACAGGTTGGTCATTTCGTGAACATTAAAGTCTCTCAGTTTGACCAGATCTTGTTCTGCGGGCATTTCTTGTGGTTTTCTGAATGGATTTCTCTGCTGTCCACAATACAGTTGGGCATATAAAAGATAAAATCCCAGTTCAACTCTAAAAGCGCATAACTATGAAGAGGTAATGCTCTAGCAAATTTATATAGCATTATCATATCACATAACTATGAAGAGGTATTGCTATATGCACTCAAATATGTGACCCATTGCAGCAATATGGTTTTATGCCTGAAATAACCCGTTGAAAAAAAATGGAAAACTAAATGAACACGATTAGAATGAAGACAGTACTGAAAGAATTAAATTGTTTTAATTCAAAGCCGAAAAGTTAAAATCATCACACAACACAAACATAATGCCGTTTAGATAACATGTTGCATCATACAGGGTTTTAATGTGCACATCAGTCTCATCAACTTCTTTTATTATTATTATTATTATTATTATTATTATTATTATTATTATTATTATTACTATTATTATTATTATTATTATTATTATTAATTATTATTATTATATATTATTATTTATTATTATTATTATTATTATTATTATTATTATTACTATTATTATTATTATTATTAGTTCAGCGTAGAACACAATTTTAAGCACTCTATCCACACTAACATATACAGTTTGGAGACGATTAATCACAATTACATTTAGGTCCTACACGAATCACAACAAACTACCCCCATCATATCACACGCTTTTTCTTTGCCATAATCCTTAATATACTCTGTACAAGACCTATCCCCATAATATCTGGTCATATCAGGCTGGTCTCCGAAAGGACAATACGTGGGCATGTTAGGGTCTCCTTTGAAGTCGGTATTAATACATTTACCCGCTTTGCATCGTTTACCCTGTTGAAATAATAAATATAGGCATTGTAAGAATATATATTTATTTATATTATATATATATATATATATATATATATATATATATATATATATATATATATATATATATATATATATATATATATATATAAATTTCAAGTATGATTATGATCAACTTCTAGAATATTGTTTCGAGCATTCGCTCTCATCAGGAAGTTGAGGATTTTGTGTAGTTTGTGGTCGTGTGGGAAGCAAGTGTTTATTAATTTTATAGGCAACAAGAGTGTGTTTTCCAGCACGACAATAGGATTCAACAGTCATGACGTCACTTCCCTCGTATTGACACATAGTAACTTAGTAACTGGCTCTAAACTACCGGAACAATGGCGGACGCCCTTATGAAATATTTCTCCGACGAGTATAAAAGTGTATCCTGAGGAGAAAAACATTATAGATATGATCATGTTTTGATTTTTATACATTCTGATCACATGAAATATGAAAAGTTCTAACCAGTATGAAGAATAAAAAGTACCGATTTTCTTTGTTTAGAACCACGCTACTCGCCGTTGCTGGGCGATGTGACATCAGACTATTGAATCCAATTCCCCAATGTGACTATTGTCTCATGTTTCCAAGCTCACCAAATTAACGGATTAATGTTTTAGATAGGCCACCAAGGTAGCATGACCTTAACACCATGGAATATGTAAGGAATGTGCCCGATAAACTTTTGAGAAGGAGACCACTTTGGCTTGCAAATCAGAACAAGTTATTATTTATTAATATGTTGCTGTCTCCCCAAGTGACGCTTATTTCTTTTAAAAATCTAATTGAACTCATTACTATGATTCAAGAAACAACAACGTGACCATTGCATGAACATCGATTTTCTGGGATTTTTGTTTTGTTGATAATACGATCCAAAATGCGTTACCTGGGTTGAGTGCGGCTATGTGGTCTAGTGGTATGACACTCGCTTTCGGATCGGAAGGTCCTGAGTTCGAGCCTCGCTCGGCGCATAGTTGGGTCCTTGGAAAAGGCTCTTTACTCACATTCTCTAACCAAACCCTGGCCGTTAACAGCGTTGTCTCTGTCCGAAAATATTGTAATATCGCCTAACAGGCGTCACGTCCCGTTCTAAATGCTTAGTTGAGTCCTTGGAAAAGGCTCTTTACTCACATTCTCTCACCGTACTCAGGTGTTAAAAGAGTACCTGGCCGATAGCAGCGGTGTCTTTGTCCGAAAAATTGTAATATCACCTAACAGGCGCATGTCTCGTCCTACATGTTAAATGTTGCTGTTGACCAGGGACCCCTTGTAAAGCGCTTTGTGCACATTTAGTGGATATTGCGCTATATAAAGCTTCTTTTTTTACCTGGGTTGAATGGAAACGTAATATCTAACGGACACAAGATTGTTTGACATTCGAAATTGTAGCATACAAAAGAGATTAATTCTACATATTATTTTTTTTAAACGACATGCATTATCACAACAGGTTTTTGGTATAGTTCAATTCTTTTTCAGGGAAAATGAATAGACATCTTTAAATATTTTTACATCATTAAATTGAGCCATCTGCAAAGGATTATATAGATAGTGTGCGCTTGGCTAAGAAACTCACAACATTGCCATTCGGAAATATAACTGACCAACACACAAAACTATGTGAAATCTTGGTCGTTTATAGTCTGGTTAATACAGTTTAGTGGGAATTACTCATAAACGTGGATGTCAAAAAAAAAAAACAATAAAAAAAAGACCTGAGTGACGTCATCTTCATTCTATCTATATGCTAGTATACTACGGTGATAAAATCGTACCTCTCCACATTGCATGCCGTCAGGAGCCATTTCTAAGGTCAATCCTGTATCCTTAGCACAAGCAAGGTTTGCACACATGTAATTTCCATACTCGTAATAGATTATACGTGCCATTGAAGCTCTCTCTCCGTCCCTTCTACGACATATTTCATCTCCTGGTCCTGGTTCTATGGCCAATATGAGAAATCAAGATGCGTTTTATAATATTATACATATATATATATATATATATATATATATATATATATATATATATATATATATATATATATATATACTAGTAAAAGCCCGCAATTTCGCGGGGAAAGAACTATTTTCATTCGATATTGCCTAAATCATTTTCTTGATTAGCTTGATTACGATTAGATGCATATTTTAATCGATGTGCTTGTCGTCGTTGCCATGCATGATTCGGCATGATTTTAGTTTATCAGTCAGTAGATATCAATATCAATAAGTCGCAAGTCTTTACCACGCTTTACTTGGGAGGCCTCCCGAAAGCTCCTACAAAGGGAAACAACTTAAATAATATTCCTTCAACTAACCGCAAGAAAAAGGAAAACCTAGTGCCTTTGACTAACCCTAATAGGAAAATAAACACCCTAGCACATTTACTAAGACTTATGACTAACCCTAATAGGAAAAAAAACAACTTCGGACTGCTTTGCACTACCTTCAATACTTCACAAATTAAAATGGCGGCCGAGAATCAAAATAATGGTCAAATTAGGAAATTTTAAACTTTCACAAATCTATCAAGGTTTGTTCTAGCGTTTTTTAAAATGCTTCTATATGATGACAAATTGAATAAATAAACGCCTATCAAAAGATCCACGGTGAAAAATACTGGGGATGTAGGAGCTTTCGGAATGTCTCCCCTTTACTTAACTTATGTGAGGTCAAATGAAAATCTGAAGCAGACGCGAAAAATATCATGTCCCCGAATCTGTCGAATTTCGAATGCAACGATTTGCTTAAAAAAGCCAAACTGACAACTTTTTACAGTGTAGAAATTGGTTGATTTTGAGTGTTAGTGTCATCGGTAATTTTTTTATGATATCTGTTTGACTTAACGAACTTTCACACTGACTTTAAATTATAAAAGGAAATCAAGTTATCTGTTTATTTATCTGTAAAAAATATACATATATATATATATATATATATATATATATATATAATATATATATATATATATATATATACTAAGTCATTGGAAAAGGTCTTTCAATCACATTCTTTTCCTTAAACACTTAACATGTAAGACAGGACATGACGCCTGTAAGACGATATTACAATTTGTTTTCGACAAACACAACGCTGTTAATGGTCATATATACTTTTTATACCTGAGTAAATGAGAGAATGTTACTTAAAAGCCTTTTCCAAGGACTGGCTAGATCGTCATAACATGGTAGTAGTGTGAGCAGCATTAGAAGCTGTTGCTGTATTGGCATACAGGTGAGTGGAGTCACCCGGTTTACAAAGACATAATTTAAAAAAACAAAAAACAAAAAAAACAGATTAAAATACTTACCGCAATATCCATCATAACAGCCATAACCGTTGTCATCGGAACAGTCCTAAAAAGTGAAAAAGTCTAAATTTAAAAGAGCCATGTTTTTAAAAAAAAGTTCTTATTCTGGAAATTGCAAAATCATCATTTTTATTATTATCGGTATAATAACAATAGGGTTGGAATATATATATATATATATATATATATATATATATATATATATATATATATATATATATATATATATATATATATTTAAATATATATATATGTGTGTGTGTGTGTGTGTGTGTGTGTGTGTGTGTATGTCGCGTATGTGTTTAGATAGAGTTACCTTCCGGTATGTTTTGGAAGTTCAAGTGGGATACAACAACAACAACAACAAAAACCCAAAAAAAAAACTATTGTACTTTTACGTTTGGTGGTTAGTCTAGAATTATCAGTAATTAATTCAGAGATAGGTCCTCTAGTTTTTAAATTATAAATTAATTTTCACGAAAAACATCTTATATTTATATACATAGAATTTAGACTTAACGAATTGACAATGTTACGATTTAATTTCTTTTCAAGCGTTGTAGAGTAGTTTGAAAATGAGAGAAAGTACGAACTGGACATAGACTTCATTATGTACTTACAGCGTGTCCTGTGCATGCATCGCCAAGCATTCCATCGCCACCGAATGCAACAGGCACCAGTGCCATTATTATAGGTAGCTTTTTTGTGGATAGAAAAAATATAATGGGAAATAAACTGATAATATCAAGTAATGAAGTTAATCACTCAGAGAGATAAAGTCCATGTCTAGTTTTACTGGAGATAAAGATAACGGGAGTAAATCTGACTCATGAATGAACAACACAAAACAAACGACGTTTCGGACCTTGGCCTTTATCAAGTAAACACAGAATACAAATATCATATAAATATATGGGCACTTCTATCTATTAGTTTTACTACTCAAATATATGTATTCTGTGTTTACTTGATAAAGGCCAAGGGCCGAAACGTCGTTTGTTTTGTGTTGTTCATTCATGAGTCAGATTTACTCCCTTTATCTTTATCTCCATTTTATTGACTCATTTAGGCACCTCTATTTACTAGTTTTACTGCTTTTGTGTTATTGAACAGGAAAAATTAACCGCTCAGAATAACACGGTATTATAAAGTATGTATTTCCTGCTTTCGGGTGCTATAGATTGTAACCATTAAGGGACCTTCCTGTAGACTAAGGTATGAGAATATCCGATAAAAAGTCATTAAGAAACCCGCGTTTGAACACACCAACAAGCTGCCATCATTTTAAAAATTGATATTACAACTTTATGTTGTAACTTGGAAAGAGAGAAGTGAAAAATTAGCAATACATTTCGTACAGCTTGATGCTTTGGAGTCATACTTTGTTATTTATCTTATTCAATTGCTTAAAATGTAGTGTACAAAATAGCACATAATGTAAAGATATGAAATATTAAAATATATTATAATAAAATGATATAACTAATGTAATGTAAAGTGATATAATATGTCAGATCATATCCTGTAGACTAAAAGAGTGTGAGTTTTAAAGATTTTATAGCTGTTTTACTCATGTTCTGTATGATACCGGTAGAAACCAGAAAATTAACTTACGAATAAATTGCCTTTATAAAAGTATTTATTGTGTTGAATACAACAAAGGGACACAATCAACGACAGATGCATTTCCCTATTATATATGAAAATGATAAATAATTCTAGTCAAACAATTGGGAGGCAACGTTTTACTGACCCAAAAAAAAAATAAATAAATAAATAAATAAATAAAATAAAATTTTAAGGGGATGGGCGGGTCCTCGATTGTCAAAAATCGAGTAAAATATCGATTTTGAGATTTTTTTTATTTTTGAAAAGTTTGAAACCTTTGCTACATGAAAATGTGTATGTTGACTCTCAGATGGGTCAGTTTAGGTCCAAACTGACCTCTTGAAGTCCAAGGGGGTCAGTAAATATAATGTTACAGCCTGGCTTGACAGCGAAAAAGCCATATAAACATTAGGCCAATATGAGCATAAAACATCGATAATAATAGGCAAGTTTGGTATCGATAGTTTCGTCTATAGAGCAGTAAAGTTAGGTGCCCCAAACGTAAACAAAGGTCGAGAAGCACGTGGCGAACCACATGTTCCTGTCTTGACAGCTCACGTTCCAATGTAAATAATAGAAAAAAATAACCTTTAAAATTTGGCTGTTAGGTGGCAAAAGAAACACATATTCATAAATACTCGATCATGCATCAAATAATGTCTAGATATGGATATTTTATGGAACAAAAGGTAAAATTTTCTAAAATTTATCAAAAGTTACAGTCTATCTATTTTTAGACCAGAGCAAATTATTGCGCTGGTGTGAACAAAACGAGAATTATTCGGAGCCTGATTTTCATAATAATTTAGCCTTATATTATTATTTCTGCAACTGTTAGATTTTATGTAAACATATTTTCAATACTGAAAGTGTATTGCCTACAACTCAAACTACAAAATTGGGAGACCTATATTGTGCGTAAATTATTCCGGTCCCTAACGGAAATCACTAGCAACTTGTTATTGTTTTCATTTGGGGCAGCAAACTTTACTGTTCTATAGAACAGTAAAGGAAGGTGCCCCAAACGTAAACAAGGTCTAGAAGCACGTGGCAGACCACATGTTCCTGTCTTGACAGCTCACGTTCCAATGTAAATTATAGAAAAAAATAACCTTTAAAATTTGGCTGTTATGTGGCAAAAGAAACACATATTCATAAATACTCGATCACGCGTCAAATAATATCTAAATATTGATTTTTTATTAAACAAATCGTAAAATTTATCAAAAATTACTGTCGGTCTATTTTTAGACCACGGTCAATCTCATTCTCCAAAATCAATGCGCTTGTGTGAACAAAACAAGAACTATTTGAAATCTGGTTTTCGGAATAATTTAGCCATATACAAAGAATTTAAATAAATAACTATTTTATTTGTACGTATTTGTTTTTAACTGACTGAGTATTATCTACAATTTGAACGACAAAAACGGGAGACCTGTTTTGTGCGCAACGTTGTCCGGCTGCTAAAGTTCCTAATCACCAGAAAAGAATGGCAGTCCAACTCATGCAAAGGTAAGATGCCAATTTCAGTGTTTGAGTTTGTAATTTGTATCGATTGGTTTTGAGAGAAGGAAACGATTTAGTTCAATGTTAATCCATAATAGCGTTCGGGTATTTAACTTTGGATGTCTCACCGGCATAATTTTAGAATGCTTTGTTTATTTGTTTTCATTTCACTTCGCAATTTGACTGCTGTCAGTCATTACAAATTACAGTTACAGTTACAGTACAGCTTCACTCGCCGATTCTCACTTACAGAGTTTACGTTTCCTTCACTCATGTCTGCTTCATGCTCATTCAGTGAGTGATTCGAATACTACTCTGTGAGAGAACACACTTTTCGTAATTTATGACATTTTATGGGTAACGTTTACAGTCTAGAACGTGTGTCAGTGTCAGCGTCAGTCATAACTTGACCGAAAAACAAAACAGAAAGGAACAAAAAAAAGAGCAGACACCCCCCTCCTCAGTAGTTGAAATCTCAACAAAAGTTGTTTTTTTAAATCCTCATCTTTCGTGGCGCGTAGCTTTCACCGCTTGTCATATTTTATTGACTCTCGCTCTTTCCTGACCTGATAATAATAATAGATTTCGAAACAGTCTTCATTCTCTCATTATCTATTCATGACTGGAACTGGAAAAGGAACAAGACAAAGGGTCTCTGCCACCGATTTTCAATATCTTGTGTTGTTTGAGGGATTTAAGTTGGTAGCCGTTTTTGCCACATAAGACTTGTTGTTATTGTTTTTGCTGAGAGTCGATGGGATAAGGAATGGCAGAGAGGGAGGAAGGGGTGAAAAAATGAGAATGTCTGGGAAAAGAAAATGTCCCACTCAACCCCTTCTCGCATCTTTGATATTTGGCAGGTGTCAAACTACATGTATGACGTTTTGGATCTTCCAAGCCGTTTCGCCTTATTTGGTCGGTAGCTCTGTGAAAGAAAACATACAATTGTAAAATGCAGGGAGTGCGGTCTGATATTTTCGTCGTCGCTATGATTATTCCCAGACAGGGTCTGCCAATAACGAAAATTGGTTATTCCCAGACCGATAGAGGAAAAAAAAAAACAATATTTTTTTATTTAAAAAAAAAATAAAAACAATTTTAAGAAATTCATGCTCAGAAACGGAACAAGGCCAAACAAAAAAGGATAAAAGAATAGACTCGCTCCAAAAAAAAAAAAAGATTTAAAAAAAAAAGGGGGGGGGGGGGGGGGGGGGAGAGCGATTGAATGAATCTGTGCAGCTAAAATGAGCAACGAGTTTCCCTTGGCTCAAGAGGAATGAAAATGAAAAAAACTGTGTTTAAGTTTTTGTATGAGTGTTGTGGGGGGTCGTGGGGTTTTGTTACAGTTTTATACTTATAGATAGAATGCGGTTGGCCAAGGAGTTCACAACATTGCCATCCGGAAGTATAACGGACCAACACACAAACTCTGTGTAACCATGAACTTTTATAGTCTGGTTAATACAGTTTAGTGAGAACAACTCACAAACGCGGATGGCAAAAACAATAACAAAGGCCTGAGTGACGTCATCTGCATACTATCTATACACATCCCTGTTAGTTCAATCTATTTTGGGGGTAATGATCAAGTGGGGCCTGGTCCCACAACTCTTTACGGATTTACCTTGGATTGAAATGAAAACTAAACCTCTCTGATTACTTTAGATTACCTAATTTTATTTCATACGTTTTTTTATGAAGAAGAAGCTTTTTAGGATTTTGTAATTCATAGGAAACACCATGATATGTGACATGATGTCTTATCTAAATTTTGCCTGAGGAATGATAAGCCAACAATTTTGAAAAGCTCTCTCTATTGATCGAATTATCAAAAATTTTATTTGTGATCAGATATTTTATTTGACTTTAAAGTGAAATCTAGAGGCATTAAAAAATATTCAATGTTTATTAGACTTTTCTTATGTGATCAAAAAGTTAAATACAGGAAATACTGATCAAATGAGTTCACCAGAAGGTAAATAAAAGCCCATTTTTTAAAAGCTAATCGACATTGGTTATGTAATCTTGCCTTCATGATCATAAATCTCTGATAAAATTAGACCTGACACAACGGTTTTAGTTTTAACAACCTAGTGGTATCTGAGTTCCAGGTCCATTATGTTTTCTAATGTTTTTATTGAATATAAGCAAACCATTAAGAAATAGGTCATGTCTATATATTCAACATTGAATGGTATTTCTTCTTACATTGAAATAAGTGGTTCTTTAGAGTAATAAGGCTCATGGAACTGGAGTTATTCCTGTTTCTGTAACATGAAGCAACAGACCTTAAATAGTGCTTGATAACTTTCTTTAAACAATAAATGGTATTTCATCTTACTTTGAAATAATTGGTCCTTTAGAGTCATAAGGCTCATGGAACTGGAGTTTTTCCTGTAACATGAAGCAACAGACTGTAACAAGTGCTTGATGAACTCTGAATAAGTTGCACATTTACATTTTACTTGTAGAGTTAGATCCAGTTATTCATTCAAACATTGCTATCTTAATTTCAAATTGGCATTTAATTAATAATAATAAATATAAAGTTAAATAAATCCAATGATAATAATTGATAAAATAAGATAATTATAACTTTTATTCATTGGTTGGTCCATATGAATTTTACTTTATGATTTTGTGTGAGATGATATTGCTTTTTATGGGACCATGGGAAAATGGTTTAGGATGCCATGCTTATCTTTTTTTTTCAGATCTAAATAACATTACAACAAGAATGAGTCTCTGCATTCCTTTAATTGTTCTGGAAGCATTGGCCTGCCTATACCATGGGAATTAAACAATTTATATTCAGGAAGAAGTATCATTATTATTATTATTATCATCATCATCATCATTGAGTCATATCCTTCAAGATTATCAAAATGGCTTTCATTTGTTACTGTATCTTATAGAGTTCCTCATATATCATTATGGACCCTTCTATGTTTTTTTAATGGAATTAATGTTTTTATTCTATATTCTTCATAAAACCTCTCAGCTTTATTGACCTACCAAGTATAATCTAGAGACTAGAGAGCGGTGATTGAGAGAACAGGACCATATTTTGCTTTCGAGCGTTTCTTAATTTTAAAAGCAGCTTACTGTAGTTTGTAAAGATTTTAAAAAACTTTTTTCTAATGACAGCGTCTAATACACGTTAAAACCAATGCATTTCTATCCCGTTGTAATTTTTGGCAGTGGTATCTCCATTTTAATGGTATTGGCTCCTGTTTCTTTATACAAATGCCCTGTGAGCTTGTTATACACTCGAAAGAAACATTTACATAGGGAAGTCAAGAAGAATATAGCAAAAGAAACCTGCTTCCTTGGTTATGAATAAGAAATTTAAAAAGAAATAGGCAAATATCTCTTTATCTTGTCTACCATTTAACTTTCTAATTATTTTTAAAAGTTTATTATATCCTTTTCTATATTTATAATTTAATTTATCAACAAGATAAGAGTACTGATGAATCTATTTATGTAGCTGATTTGTAATGGTAGTAGAATTTGATAGATGGGACCATGTGATGTTGCATATCAGAACCTTTCTTAATCAAAGCTTTTGCTAAGGCTCTTAAATCACAGATTTAAAAAAATGGAACTACACAGTTTCAGTAATAATTATCAATTTTCTTTATTTTTTTTCTTTCTCTTTCACAGGATGAGAATACAAGCATACCTTTATAATGGAGAAACATCTTATCTATATTTTTAAAAATGATTTTCAGTTTGAATAACATGAATATGAATGAAATGACAATATAAAAGTGATATAAATTTATAATCTGCTTTTAATTTATTTCGATTTCACAAGTTGTGTTATGGCCCTCAGATACGGCAGGACGGGTGAGACTGAGAACCAGTCCTCACAATAGCACTAGAGGTCTTGTATGCAAGATGTGATTTCCATTGATGCAGTTTAAAGACTGTCCTGTTTTATTCATTCTGGTGCACGCTGTAGGTTTTTTGGGGTTTTTTTTTTGTTTCTTGTTTTAAAGAAAGATTCTTTGGGCTTTTTTCTTCAATCTAAGACTTGATTGAATTCTGACTCAATGCAAATCAACTTTGTTCCAACTCCAACTCCTCAATTTCAAATTACAATGAACTTGTGCGCCCTTCCTTCTCTGTTAACCTACAGGTTATTGGATATGTAAGTTTAATACATTTACGTCTACCACAATGATAGACTAGCAATTTATCTAAATATCTTGCATTCGTCTTTTGTAATAACTTTTCATTCTGGGTTACACATGAAAGTTAGCAATGCCGGGTTACAAAAGTATTTTGATATTAAAAAGATCATCATCCTAACATTCTAATCTTAATCTTTGTCATCTTACTTTTTTTTTTATATGTTGCCAGGTGTAAGACTTATTAATTTTGCAAGTCATCATCATCATAGCTTGTCGCACCAACACCAAACTCACTCCACAGCATTGGGGAGCAGACTCTTAGGTCATGGTCAGTGCAGCTGAGCCCATCCTGGCATTCTCTAAGGATGTCTGCTCTGGGCATTCACATGTACACAAGCTAGTCTCAGCCAGCCCCCACTTTTTCATGCCACCAGTTGTTCTCACAAGTTTTGCCCGTGCTGTGTTCAGTGTTACCAATTCATTCCTGGGGAGCTCGGTTCCGTAGGACAGTTCTTCTCTCGGATCTCCAACAGCTTCATTTGCATGATTGTCCCACTCTGTGTGGAAATCCTGTATACAGCTGCATGGTCAGGGTTGATGCTTTCTTCCGTCATGAAGCTCTTTCTCGACTTCAGTCTACTTTTTATTGGGCTGTGGTCATGTTGGGGGTGCCTTGGGTCCATTTTCTGTTTATATTTCTGGGCTTTGGAAGCAGTGGCTCTTCGAATGTGGGGAGGTGCAATGCCAGCCAGCCGATGGAGGACTGGAACTGCAGTCGGTTTCAAGTTACTCTAATGATCCGGCAGGTGTTATTTTGACATGGCAGGATCTTACTCAGACTGGTGAGACCTTTTCGGCTGTTGAATAGCAGAGGGCTAGTATGGTTGTCCTGACTGTTTTCTGATCTGCTCCCCGTGTAAGTTTTTCTTCTCTTTTCTTAGGAAGTTGTTTCTTTTGGCCACCTTTGCTTTTGTTTTCTTTGCGTTCTGAGAAAAGGACATTGTGCGGTTTACGGTAACACCGAGGTACACGGGGAATGTGTTGTTCTCCAATATGTCCCCATTCCAGGAGATGTTCAGTTTCCTGTTTTCTTTAGACTTGGCGGCTCTTTATATGGAAAGCACACTCTTGAGTTTTTTCCTGGGTTAGCATTTTGTGAGTTCTTTAAATGTGGGCTCAGAGAGTGGCTCCAGGACATCCGTTAGTCTCTCCTCAATGGTCTTGAAATCAGAGGCCTGGGACGCGAGACACAGATCATCAGCATATAGAAACCCCTGGATGTTCTCGAACTGAGGTTGGTCATTGGTATAAACGTTGAAAAGGATAGGTGCAATTACCGATCCTTGAGGGAGTCCGTTCTTTTGTGATCTGCTTTTCTTCCCATCCATTTCCACAAAAAAGTGATGGTTTGACATAAGGGATTTTATTATTGCAACTATTTTTGTGTTACGAGTTACCCTTGCAACCTTTAGGAGCAGTTTCCTGTGATTTACTGTGTCATAGGCAGCTGCCAGGTCCACGAACACAGTTCATGTAATTTGTTTGTTCTCGTAGAGATGACTGATCCTACCTCAATGGCGATTGGTCCGGATTGTGATTTTGGTATGGGGTTGCCGACAGTTTTTTGACATGGCTGGAAGACACAAATGCAGGGTCTGGGTTGTAACCTGTTCTCCAGCGAGCGCTTGAAAAGGATGATTCATGCGTCATAGAAGAGTGTCAGATTATATTGGTCAGCCCATTCCTCAACAGTATCTACATCTTCGTTGTTCTCATTGTATCCCCATTTGGTGCTGTGGCTGTTAAAGTCACCTATCACAATCATTGGTTTCTCACTAGTGGTGGATGTAACTGGCCACTTGAATGGCGTTGGTGGAGGTTTGTTGACAGATATCACATTGAAGTGTCTGCCTTCAATTCTGAGAATTTCCACCTCACTTACTGTCATGTCCTGGTTGTATGTCACTATTGATTTGTCTTTGACTTTGATGTAGTTAACGCTACCGTGAATGTTGCTTTCATGTTGTATGACTAAATGCATGCCAGGGATGTTTAGTGCCACGGTCTTGTGCGTCTCTTGTAGACAGAGTTGCGTCGCTGGAGGCCGATTGCTACAACACACACAACACCAACATTTTGCAAGTATCTTTAACACTTTTACCATTAAACGATGATATTGACAACAACAATAATAATAACTATTATTATTATTATTATTATTATTATTATTATTATTATTATTATTATTATTATTATTATTGTTATTAATAATGATATTAGTAGTAGAGGTCTAGTAGTAGAAATAGTAACAGTTGGACCAAGTACATAAATATGAATATTTATACAGCGCATTTCAACAGATTCAGATAGCCGTGAGCAATGCGCTTCACAATGTTTCATATTTATCCCCCCCCCCCCCCCACTTCAACAAGCCGTATGGAACCATATTTCTTTGTCATACAGCCTGTTAAGCGACCCTTGTGTACTAAACCTGTCACTACCCGTCATTTCTGTAGCCAGATACTCATTCAATCGAGTGGGGTAAGCGGTAAAGTGCCTTAGCCAGGGAAACAACGCGGGGACCACAATTTTTCACGATTAGTCATCCATCCTATTACTGATCACACTTAGCATTGGCATTGCTCGACTTTTGTGACAAGACGAAAACCGTACCGCTGAGCCATACGGTCCGTTAGTTCAGTCTAGTTTTGTGGTATCAGTGGTTATAATACAGTAGTGGTAGTGCAGTTATAGTAGAAGTACGTAGTAGTAGTCTTCTGTTCAAAATGGTCATCTGAGCGAAGAGATAGGAGATAGATTCGAATTTACTCTCTTCATTGCATTGACCGTATGCTTTGACTTTGATCATTTGATACGCTGTAAAAAAAAAAAAAAAGTACGGTCCACCTTAACCAAAAACAAGCAACAATCTTAGTTTCCCTGAACATAGATATGGTTTTGTTTACGGGAAGAGGGGGAACCATGATTATGGTTTTCCTACAAAATAAAAGGAGCATTTGGGCTATAAATAATATGATCGTGGCCTCCCTAGCTATCTCAGGCTCGGAGTAAACAGCTGGAATTTATTCACGACCAGCTTCAGTTTGCTGCCTTAGCAACATGTAAACAAAAAGTTGGTTGGATGCGCATGACATTACTAAAGGTCAACTGCAGCATAGTTCGGGTCATTTATAAAAAAAATCTGGGTCACGTTTGACGTCAAATGTTATTGTTTACATATGGGGCACCTTCCTTTACTCTTCTATTTTTGGTCTTCATGAAATGCCCACTGTCAAGGTCTTCGGTCTATCTATATTTAGTCAAGAGCCTTTCCAAAAACCCCTTCTCTGACCCAATTGTGAGGGGTTGACTGATTGTAGTAAAATCGTGAGTAATTGTTGTGACCTTTGCCTTGCTAGCGCTGTTCTCATTGGCTGTTCAAAATAGTCGATGATAACATGACCTGATACTGCTTTCTGAGTGGTTAGCGGGCGAGTCAAAGTTCATGCTTTGACCTCATCTTCGCATGCGTCGCATGTAAACATTGTTATTCTGTGTGTGATTTTTCTTCTTCCCGGGGACATAAAAGTTTTGTTTTGTGAAAAGTACCGACACGTACGCAACAAGTATGCCTAGAAAGACTCGAATTGTACGACTTGCAAAATCAGCAGCTCGAACAAGATGGGAACAGTAATATTATTGTGAATTTTTATAGATAGAATTTGTCACTCCTTCGTAACATGATGTAAAATGAAAAAGCGCTGAGGTCTCTAAATGAAATGAATGGAGTTACTGTCGAGCTAGACTGAGTATTGGTTGTAAACGAATGAGCGAGAGGTTTGTTATGCACTTGAGAACGATAGCGAGAGAGAGAGAGAGAGAGAGAGAGAGAGAGAGAGAGAGAGAGAGAGAGAGCGCGCAGAATCCACTAACTGTGCTCAAAACGCTTTACAAAGGGTCCCTGACCGACAGCAACACGTAAAATGTAGAACAAGACATGACGCCTGTTAGGCGATATTACAACTTTTCCGACAGCGACAGTACTGTTGACGGCTAAGTACTCATTTTACACCCGAATACGGTGAGAGAACGGGAGTAAATAGTCTTTTCCAAGGACTCAACTATGCGCTGAACCAGGCTCGAAACCAGGACCTTCCGATCCGAAAGCGAGTGTCATACCACAAGACCATATAGCCGCTCATAGCTTAGATAGATAGATAGATAGATAGATAGAGAGTTTGTGTGTGTACGTAC
Source organism: Berghia stephanieae (assembly GCF_034508935.2). Lineage (NCBI taxonomy): Eukaryota > Metazoa > Mollusca > Gastropoda > Nudibranchia > Aeolidiidae > Berghia > Berghia stephanieae. Next base: position 136,829,936 of record NC_088360.1, on the reverse strand, counting down.
GTGTGTTTGTGTGTGTGTGTGTGTGTGTGTGTGTACGTACGTGTGTGTGTGTGTGAAGCCGAGAAAAGGCAAGGCAGGAACAGGAGGCTGAAGAGGGAGGGCCTGCATATCAAGCAGGGTCATTTTGACGCATGAATGCATGATCTTGTCTGAGTTTCCTGTGCTTGAAACTTTGAATGCGTTTTTCTCTGTTTGTGCTTTTTCTACCTTTATTTTGCTACTCTTCCTTTATTTGTAAATATTTTTGAATGATTTTTCGCATGTGCATACAGTATTACTAGCGTCATAAAACTGAGCATTTGTATTTCAGATTTATTTTATAAATTTTGCGTAAATGAGGGTCAAAAGTCCAAAAATGGGTCAATTTTTGATGTTTCAAAATTGATGAACTTTGAAAATCAATAAAAATAATACTATTGTAGATATTAGAAAACCGATGCTTAGCCCAAATGAATGGCTCAAATACTACTTGTATACCTATTTTCATGTCAATATCTTGTCATTTGGCGAAGCCTTAGCATTTTGAAAACTACTTCATTATAGGGTATCAAATTTCAAAATGGCGGCGTTACCATGGTAACCAAAAACTGAAATTTAGGTTTTCAATTTTTTTTTCCTCTAATTAGGATGTACATAACCTAAAATTACCACTAAAAGTCAGCTACTTATTACATTTTAGAATTTCGCCTTCAGGACCCGCCCATCCCCTTAAAAAACGTATAGTAGATAAAATACTAATTCTAATTTGTCAGATTCAGTATGAAAATAATAACATAACGACATAAAAGATTGAATCATATTTTTGGCATTGATCTCATTTACCAGCCACGACATTCCTTGAACCATCTCAAAACTGTAGGTAAATAGCAACATTCATGATACAAACAATGATGATTACCATCGTGATTATTAAATATTTGATTATTCACAATGAATTATATTTTTTAAAATACCAAGCATTGGGTTTAATAAATAAACTAATACACAAAAGTAACGCACCATTGTAAAGCTATCACCACAATCTTGTGACCATGGGAGGTGGGCACCATTGGGGAGTGAACCAGAGTCTATGGGGGGTGGGCACCATTGGAGATTGAACCAGAGTCTATGGGAGGTGGGCACATTGGGGAGTGAACCAGAGTCTATGGGGGGTGGGCACCATTGGAGATTGAACCAGAGTCTATGGGAGGTGGGCACATTGGGGAGTGAACCAGAGTCTATGGGAGGTGGGCACATTGGGGAGTGAACCAGAGTCTATGGGAGGTGGGCACCATTGGGGAGTGAACCAGAGTCCATGGGAGGTGGGCACCATTGGGGAGTGAACCAGAGTCTGTGGGAGGTGGGCACATTGGGGAGTGAACCAGAGTCTATGGGAGGTGGGCACCATAGGGGACTGAACCAGAGTCTATGGGAGGTGGGCACCATTGGGGAGTGAACCAGAGTCTATGGGAGGTGGGCACATTGGTGAGTGAACCAGAGTCTATGGGAGGTGGGCACCATTGGGGATTGAACCAGAGTTTATGGGAGGTGGGCACCATTGGGGAGTGAACCAGAGTCTATGGGAGGTGGGCACCATTGGGGATTGAACCAGAGACTATGGAAGGTGGGCAACAGTGGGGAGTGAACCAGAGGTGTATTGATTCTTAAGCTCTCATTGTCTAACTTATCTTTCCCCCATCCCACTTACCTAATTATATCCTGTGAGGGCTATTGATAATAATAATAATAATAATAATAATAATAATAATAATAATAATAATAATAATAATAATAATAATAATAATAATAATAATAATAATTATTATTATTATTATTATTATTATTATTATTATTATTATTATTATTATTATTATTATTATTATCATTATTATTAAAATGAGGTCGGTGGTATTGTCAAGGGTAGTTAATTGGCATCCTTTAATGTCACTGCTCATAATGAACACAAGGTTTTGCCAGTCAAAGTTTGGCTCCTATAATATATTGTCAGATCTGGATACGTACAAATGACCATCTGGATACCTAATAAATGGGATGTGATTACTCACTAAATGAGAATCTGGTTACTCACCAAACCAAGGAGGTTTCGGCGCAACCAAATAATGACCAAGAAAGCATCCACGAACTGAACCAGCAAAATGGACGGTCTCACGTTAAGAACAATTAACACTAAACTGAGCAACCGAGCGAGAGAGGATGGAAATTAACTTTCCATAGCCTAACATTAATTAATTAAAAATCTACTATAAAACCTTTGTTTAATTATGTGTTAACGAATTATTGTGCGAGGGTATTTTATTGATTTATATTAACGTATTTCTACTTTAACGGGGATAAATACTTATCTTGTGAACCTGTCCTATCCCTAACCCTAACCCTAACCCTAACCCTATCCCTATATAACGAGCCACATCCACCACAACTACTACTACCTATTTCTTTAGACTTAAAACTTTATTACTAATTGTCGAGTTCCAGGAACTTAAACCCCATCTATAACAGAGTGAGAGAGGCACTTCTGTCTCTGGGGAAATTCTTTTACTTCTATTTGTCTCTACCTACTTGCCCCTTTTCCTACATAGACGCAACAATAAGCAAGACAATGGTGCTTTAGCCCGCATCGGATAATCATACACTCAGCTCATGTGTTACATAGCTATCTCAAATCAAATTATTTTCCATTTAGACACTAAAACTGTAAACTTTCCGCACTATATGTGCATTATAGTTTCCTAAATAGAAATAGTGATAGAATATAATACATTTTTTACATGATCAATTTAATATAAACATACCTTTCGGATTGTGTTTCAATGGGGGTAATGGAGAGATCTGTAAAGAACTATCGGGAAAAATACATTGAGAAATACATTTCCAACTCACCAGAAAAACGTAGACTTTCATCTTGTTTGTTGAAAAATTTCGAGGATGAAGTTAATATCTGAAAACACGACTAGTTTATAAAGAGGAAAATCTACTCCGCCTTCTGGCCCAGCGATTGTGTATGCATTTTAAAAATGAAAAATATGCATCAACATTAGGTGAATATGCATGCAAAAAAAAAAAAAGAAAAAAAAAGAAGTAAAATATGCAAATTACTCGTCCTAAAAATTACAAGCATGTCGAATCACAAATAATTGAAAGATAAAGTTGAAATTGAACTCGTGCTTACATTAACAGTAAAAAAGGTGACTCTTCATGTAAACATTTGAAGAATTATTTGATATATCATGGGCGTCACGCAAGGATACATACATACATTTATTACATTATAATTCAGGACACATGTTAAGTAAGATCTTTAATTTTACTTTAAATTCAAACTTAAAAATGGCTTGAATTCACAAAATTAACAACTTTAGTATTCTGCTAGGGCTAGGGACTTGCTAATTAGAAATATACTTTGGATTATTTTTACTTCATATTCACAAAGTGTTTTTCGGTCTCTGAGCAAAGTATTCAGCAACTTGCTAATTAGAAATATACTTTGGATTATTTTTACTTCATATTCACAAAGTGTTTTTCGGTCTCTACAGCAAAGTATTCAGCAACTTGCTAATTAGAAATATACTTTGGATTATTTTTACTTCATATTCACAAAGTGTTTTTCGGTCTCTACAGCAAAGTATTCAGCAACTTGCTCGTCGAAGAATAATAAACATTTCATTGCCTTTGCAGACCCTCAGTCGACTCAGTCGATTGCGCATGAGCAGTGTAAGAATCAAATAAACACTCCCTTATTCCAAACGGGCAGTGGAGAGTTGGTATCGACGTTCACATATTTGCAGGTCTGATAACCGGACGCAATTATAGGCTTGTTTTAACATTGTTGTAATGGACAATATTTGCGTCGGTTTGAGAGTATTTCCATTATAACAATGAACCCATTAACCGTTTTGGTTATCAGAACTGCAAATATGTAGGTTGGTTGGTATCAAATAATTATTAAGCTATACGATATCACAATATATAACATGCTCAATCCTAAAATATATATCAATTCTAGCAATATAAATATTTTATATGAGATTGTTATATTGCCTAAGACTCAAGACTGATTATGAAAAATCAAATGTTGCAAAACGCACGTTAAGGATTTCAAAAATATATTGAATATTTAACAACTGAATTTTGGAATAAATACCCACAATTTTAATGACACTGCAACTAAAAAGGGGGAAAAAATCCCTTTAATTCGGTGACCTCTTGTTGTTATGCCTGTCAAGCTATTGACATGAAGTGCAAAGCGCAATAATTTCACAAGATGATCAAAGTAACAACGACCTATCATACATTGATCCTGCACCTGAAAATGAGATAATTCACACATTATCAGTCGCCCCAAATAAAACGTGTTCCCTCGATATTGTTCCGACTTGGCTGATTAAAAAGTTCAAAGAACCACTCGCGACGTCAATCATGTCAATTGTCAACGCAAGTCTAAAAAATGGCGATTTTCCAGACAGAGTAAATCATGCCTTTGTTAAAGTAACCGTCACTGGATCCCACTAACATCGGAAATTTCCGATCAATTTCCAACCTGCACTTCGTTTCCAAACTCATCGAAAAAAAAAACTAGTTCAAAAAGATTGAATGACTTCCTGACGACGCATAATATGCTGCCAGTTTTCCATTCGGCATACCGCACTGGACACAGCACAGAAACCGCAGTGACATAATTAATTATATGGACCAGGGTAAATTGTTGTTGGTATTGCTGGACCTCAGTGCGGCCTTCGACACCGTCAAATTTGAAGATAGAGCAAACTGCAACCATAAGAAATATTGGCTCATTCTTTGATTCTGATGCTTCAATGCAGAATCACATAGAAACCTACCAATCTTGCTTTTATCATTTAAGAAATATTGGTACATACTACATAAATTATTGTTCCTGCTTTGGTAACCAGCAGGTATGACTATTGTAATTCATTGCTTTTGGGTGCGCCGGCCAAAATGATATAACGTTTACAAAATTTTCGAAACAGAGCCTCAAAACTGATTAATAAATCCAATGACCCTACCAAAGAAATTCTATATAATCTCCATTGGTTGCCAGTTAGTGAAAGGATTGTTTTTAAAACTTGTAATATTGTTCATAAATTCATAAACAATCAAGCATTTTTTGTTTATTCATCTTAACAACGCCACTACATTATCTCATTCGTCTGTAGTGTTTCATTCGTCCAGTTTTGTTGATAAAGGGGAAACCTGAAACGTACATTTTATCTGTTTTCGTATATTAAATTGAAGCTAACATTCAATTTCACATTGTTTTTTGTTTTTTTTTTTAGAGTTTATAATACAATTTCAAGGTGTGCCCTGCTCCCAGTCTCTGGTTCACTTCCGACTGTTGCCCACCTCCCATATTATTATCTGGTTCAATCAGTAAACACAGATGTGGCGGGTCATCAGATAACATTTTATTATATGAGTGGCGGGGCTCTGACAAGTATGGTAGTTAAAGTAAATAGTATATTCATAATCAGGAATACATTAGACGACATTGATACATCTATTATTACTTTTTTGAGATGTTACTGCAAAATAATTTGACAGGCGTATGAAAAACACATGTACACGTAAAAACAACACCTTTTTGTGAAGAAATCTAAATAATAATAGTTATAGATTAGACATTCATGTTACACAATATCTATTAAATATACACAATGCGCATTACCATAAGCAGCAACACTTAGCATGTTGGACGAGAGGCTGGAAGACAGGAATTTATATATAATATAAAGACATTGACGTTTGACAAGTATTCATTTTACACTTAACTCGGTGATAACTGGATTTTGAAGATAGTTTGGTTATAAAACAATAAATCCAAACGACCTATATCGGTGATTTAAATGAATAATAAGGTATTGAACAAGACAATGGTTATTAAATTCTCTTCTCCTAATGATATGGGGTCGACACAACAGTTTACCTATGCGTTTAGGTGGAAAAAACTCACAGCATCAGCCAGCCGGATAAACGAACCAACACACAAAACAATGTGTAACATATACTGTCTGATTATAGTGTGAATATAACATAATTTATTGAGAATTACTCATAAAAATGACTGGCTCCAAATAATAATAAAGAGTTGAGTGACGTCAATTTCTTTCCTCTATAAACACTGGTCCCTTCTAAGCATTACAAAGTCATGGTTACCCCATAACAACACAGTCACCAATATTTGAGATTAGCAACTTCTCATAACTGGAACACAGTGGAATCCACATAACTGAAATACAATAGAATCCACATAAATAAAGTCAACGCTATTAAAGTCAACTTCTACTAAAAGTCAAAACCTATTGTTGGCCCAATATTGTCTGTTCTTTATCTAAAGTTTGTTGCAATGAAAATGTATAAAATCAATCTTCCTTCAAGTTAACCAATCTTTTTGGATGGCGGGGTTGGCTTTATCAGGATTCCACTATAAGTATATAATTTTTAAAAGTGAGCTTTTATATAGCGCAATATCCACTAAACGTGTTCAAAGCACTTTACAAGGGGTTCCTGGCCAACAGCAACACTAAAACATGTAGGACGGAACATGACGCCTGTTAGGCGATATTACAGGGTTTTAATAATAATAATAATAATAATAATAATAATAATAATAATAATGATAATAATAATAATAATAATAATAATAATAATAATAAAAATAATAATATTAATACTAATAATAATAATAATAATAATAATAATAATAATAATAATAATAATAATAATAATAATAATAATAACAATAATAATAATAATAATAATAACAATAATAAATAATAATAATAATAATAATAATAATAATAATAATAATAATTAATAATAATAATAATAATAAATAATGATAATAGTAAAAAATAAATAATATGCATTTTTTGACAATAAAAAATCGTGATAAACGCATTGAAATTGAAAAAGATGGGAGGGGGGGGGGAGGACTAATGATCAGATAATCAAAATGAACTGTTATTTTAAATAATTTGACAATCATAGGTAAAGATAAGTTATAAGTATTCCTTTGAACTTTGTATAGATCTTAACACATTTTTATACTTTTTATTAACATACGTAAAACCTCACGATTATTGTAAGGAACAGCTGATTGTTATATTTCACAGAAACAGCATCTAATTTACCAACGTTCTGTTTTCTTTTATTTTCACCGGTGGAACTTCACCTCCTAATTCTGGAGCAGTTTGCATGAAATGTTTTTTAACCACATATCTTATTTGAGCCCTTTCACAGCTTATTCGGCAGAGTCCATTTGCATTGAGACAATGCTTGTTTTCAGTATGACCATTCATCTGAGTAAAGAAAAAAAATCATTAGTTATTATTGATATTGATGATGATGATGATGATGATGATGATGATGATGATGATGATGATGATGATGATGATGATGATGATGATGATGATGATGATGATAATAATGATGATGATGATGATGATGATGATGATGATGATGATGATGATAATAATAATAATAATAATAATAATAATAATAATAATCATAATAATAATAATAATAATAATAATAATAATAATAATAATAATAAATAATAATAATTGTAATAATAAGAGTTATAATAATATTATTGATTGTTAGTAATAATACGATAGTGATCGCCTAGATGCCTGCTAATAATAATAATAACGTAATAATTTTCCTTTAAAATATAGTTCTAAATGCCCGTTTTTAAAAATGGAATCCGCCTATATACCCACTCTGAAATATTTTTAGCAAAAATAAGATAGAGAAAGAAGTTTACTGTAGCATTTGCGGCCAAAAAAATTGATTTATCACCGGTCTGCGAGAGTCTTATTTGACACCTAGACAACGCCCCAAATTACGTTCAATTCATTTCAAATTTACTCCATCTCTCCAGCAATTTCATCCCATGACCTCCAAACTGATTTCTATCCATGGAGCGCCAATCAGATGTTTACAATTACCCATTTCCAATTGGCTGCTGAAAAAGGACATATATAATTTCAATCGTCCACCAGTCGGTCATCGGCAAAGTCAAATAAGCCCCTCCCACTCAAATCACATATCCCCTCGAAACTTCGGCCTTGTAGCGCAGTCCACCGGCCTTTTGATGTTACACAATCATCCGCCACCTTTGATCACATCGCTTTTTGATGATGTCATAATATATCTATCTACCCTCTTTTCCCACGCCCGTTGACTGTACCAACGGGCGATGTAGAAGAATATCGAGGGAAGGTGCGAATCGTGAAGACAGAATGGCAAATTAGTGTGAAAGTTATAGGTTCAAAGTTCAATTTTCACAGAGAAATCATGAGAACTTGACTGAACAAGCAATAAAAATCGTTCCGTGCTAAAGATGTGCTTACATGAGTTTAATACACACACACACACACATATATATATACACACACACACACACACACGCTCCCTCCCTCCCTCCCTTTCTCTCTCTCTCTCTCTCTCTCTCTCTCTCTCTCTCTCTCTCTCTATCTCTCTCTCTCTCTCTCTCTGAGTGTGTGTGTGTACTACTACTACTACTACTACTACTACTACTACTACTACTACTACTACTACGATTACTACTGTTACTGCGCTATTATCATCATCATCATCATCATCATCATCATCATCATCATCATCATCATCATCATCATCATCGCCATAAAACAACAACAACAATAACGTTACCATCACAATTGGACTCGTGTTCTTATGTCTCAGGAGTTTGCCTGAATACGGGACTATTTTGTTAGCCAACAAAGAATTAGACAAGATGTGTTTACACATTCATAGTGCAGAAACCGGTCATTACAAATCGTTGAAATAAATGCTATATTAAAAGTAGATTATTACTCTTATATTTACTACCATGTTTTAGGGTAACAAAACTCAGATAACATCAATTTGAATTTTTTAACCAATTAAAAATATTTTTCAGGTTAATTTTAAATAGAAAAATATACATTTTTCAAGAGAGAATAAAGTATACTCACCATTTCTTGATATCAATGAAAATAATTGCGTCTTGAAGATGAAAATGTGGCCGTTATATCCATATAAAATAGAAAAATATAGAAGAAGTGTATGGTCAGCAATTGCAGTGTAAAAATGAACGATTTTACGAAATCTGTCCTATAGCCTGACTGACAACGAAATTCAAGCGGTGCATTCTACCTGCAGGGATAAATATAGGCCAGTTTTCACGTTCTTGGCATCTGTTATGACGTAACCACACGGTGGTCTCCCCGTCATCGACCGTGGGTCGTTCCCATTGGGGGTGAGGCGGTATAAAACTAAAGTGAAAGATTTCTAGTGTAATAAACGGCTGTGCTCCGCTCCCAGCAAAGCTCTACGGCCAGGCCCAGGGCAAAACCAAGTAATCTAATTGCAAGACAAAGACAAAAGCAAATTGGAAAACAGATATAAGGGGGAAGAAGAAACAGTAAGTGCCACCCTGCCCACTATGGGAGGCCAGGAACCCCACCCAGCACTATATTTTTAAAAAATATCTGACATGGAATCAGGAATCACAAATTGCGTTTAGGGTTTCATCTCACACCGGCCATATACAGTAACAACCTTCCTTCCGTTTGAAAATGTATTAAAATCAGACGATTCCAACTGACTGAAATGCCATAATAAAGACAACAAGCCATCTTTATTATCATCTAATACAAATAACTTTCTTTTTTTAATCATCATTAATCGTAGTCTAGGATAAGGGATCTAACTGCTATTGTTAAATAAATTAATTGCAAAGGATACATATAAAATATAGTTGACATCCACTTCTAACCATACAAGTTACAATCATCTACAAGTTCATATTTTCATATATCCCATGGGCCATGGACATAGACAGTCTATCATATAACTCGAGCTCAAAAAATGGCTACACTTTTTTTCATTATACATTGAAATTTTTAATTCTTAAATCAGCCAATTAAGTCGATCGCTATTGATTTATGAAATAAAAGTATTTCTGACTAAAATGAGAAAAAGACTCGCTGTCAATGTATGGCGATTTCATGGGCGAAGACAGGCACTGAGAACTGTATGTACTCAGGCCTATATGTGCTTGCATCATGTACCGTGAGGTAAAAGTTAATGTGAACTTTCATCGAACAGAATATGACGCCAGTGGTATCATAATCTCAATCTCTCTCTCTCTCTCTCTCTCTCTCTCTCTCTCTCTCTCTCTCTCTCTCTCTCTCTCTCTCTCTCTCTCTCTCTCTCTCTCTCTCTCTCTCTCTCTCATAATTCTCTCTTTCCAGTTCAATAATATGATATGTATATCAAAACAATGTATATGACATTTGTGACCCATCGTCCCAAACCGGTATTATGTCGGAACGAACCATATTATGCTTAAAAGTCGGATTTAATATTTGTTTTTGTTTTTATGTTTTTAAGGGTTTTACGGCGCTTGCAACACATTTAGGTTATATCAGCGCCAGTAAAAAGGAAGAAAATGGGATAGTAAAAAGTTCTAGAATTACAATTAAAGCACCCAAGAAAAAGTAAGACAAAGGGGAATTGAGAACAAATAGGGATCAGATGTAGATTCCACCAATGTACTTAGTTTGAAATCACCTACAAGTCTCATCCAGACACAAGCACAAAATCCAACAAAGAGGAACACACTCAAATGCTTATATTATACATTCAAAATAAAAAAATAATACATAACAGAGAGATGATTTACAAGGAAAAAAATATCATCTCCCAAAACAATAACTATGCATTTGACTGTTTCCCTCCCAGCTAGGATTCCAGCCTGTGCCAGGACAAAACCAAGTAATCTCATTCCGAGACAAAGACAGAAAGCATGTTGGATAACAGATATAAGGGGATAGAAGACACAGTATGTACCTCCCTGCCCGCTATGGGAGGTCAGGATACCCACCCAGAGGATTTAATATTAAACTGATCAAAAATATAAGCTGTTGGCATTAGCACCCTAAAATACGGTATCCATTCTCCTCAATAAAATATGCAAACTCAACTAAAGTCTGATATTTCTGGCTATAAATTCAATTTTTAACATCTTAACCAACCCGACTTAATACCGTTTTGAGGCGAAGGGTCACATTTGTATTAATACAACTATCTGAAATGCATGGGCGAATTCCTGAATCGGCAATGTTAACAAGAAAGTTCTAAGCAATGAAAAGAAAAGAAAAAGATGATGATGATGATGATGATGATGATGATGATGATGATGATGATGATGATGATGATGATGATGATGATGATGATGACGATGATGATGGTGGTGGTGGTGAAGAGTACTACATTACATACATATACATCTGGAATATTACCAATTTTGTGGTCTGTATAGTACATAAATCATTATACATCTCTCCACGCGCTGATTCAGATTGTCGTCACAGGTATTTACATATAATATGTGTGGCTGACTGAGATAACCCGGAAAGATGAGCAACTTTCATAAATTCAGTTATGTATGAGCGGAGTTGATCACATCTTTCTGATCATTTACCACTTTAAATTTTCTTTCTATATCTATTAGAACCCAAGTTATGAATTTTTTTCTGAATAAAATTTGTTGCTATGGGAAACACTTTATCTTCGATTTTGGCTCATATCTCGAATCGAAGCTTGCTGCATCTTCTCGGGTTTTCTCAGTCAGCCTCACATATAGGAACGTGATTTTTTTATTTTTTATTTATGGTCTTAACTAGTTAGTTGATAAAATAATGACCGCAAAATCATTTTAAGGCTAAAATACAATACTTATTTAACTAAACCAAGAAACTGAGACAGACATGCCGGTTAAACGTTTGAGACTCAAAGGTTTATAAATATTGTAATAATTAATTAATACGAAGCTTTTACATTGTTGTTTCAAGGGTGAAAAATAAGATATGAACCTAACAGATGATAAAATCACACACTGAGTATGATTACTATGAACTAAATAAATCTGTATGTACATTTAATCAAAGAACATCATACCTTGGACTGATATATTAAATATTTATAATGGAGAAAAAAAATAAACAAAACTTACTGAACATTGTTCATTGCAGTGGAAATCTGTTTGAAATATATTAACATGTGACATTATCTATTAACTCATTTCAGATGGAATGTGTTTGTTTTTAGGGGTATTACGACGTTTGCGTCACTATTAGGTCATTTCAGCGTCAGTAAAAAGGAAAATGCTGGAGAAAAAGTCGTGGATCTGAAATTAAAAGCATCAAAGAAAATACAAGACAAAGGGAACTGGTTCAAATAGGGAACACAGAAGATTCCACGAGCAATCCATCCAAGGCAAGGGATGAATGAGATAATGTGGTAGTGGCGTTGTTAAGATGAATAAACAAAAACATTCAATGTTTCATTCTGTTTTCATGTATCAAATTCAAGCTTACATTCAAATTCACATTGTTATTCAATTCTGTTAGTGAAAACAGTAGAGTTTGTATAGGGCAATATATAATAGACAGGAATCCAAGGAAGACATGAAAACTCCCCTGTTTTGTTGAATTAATAAACATTATTTATGGCATTTCATTTTCAACAAAATCTGAAATGAACAAGCAAGCTGGAATTCAATTAAGTTACCATGACCATAAAATGCAGTCTTGGTAGGGAATGTCCCAAGTATAAATAAGTGCATAATAACAGCTCTTTTGCTCTTGGTACTGGTGGACCTGCACTAAAGATCACTAGCTCTGGCTATTAGTAACAGACCTATGTAAAGCAGCGTGAGAATTCCTCTACCGCATTGCAACAAGTTATGACATTAAAGCAGTTGTAACAATAATTCTTCTTCAAAAATCCCCAACAAACTTGACCTTTAATATAGCACAGTATCTACTCAATGCGCTCAAAGCGCTTTACAAGGGGTTCCTAGCCAACATCAACACATAAATGTAGGAGAAGACAAGTCACCTGTTTAGTTATATTGCAATATATCTGACAAAGACAATGCTGTTAACATCCAGATACTCATTTTACACCTGGGTATGATGAGAGAAGGACTCAAACCCTGAACCTTATGAATCGAAGGAGAGTGCCATACCACAAAACCTCATAACCGTACCTTTCTAGAGTATTTTAAGAATGCATATTAGTTTGTTTTAAAAAAACGCCCACATTTATAAGTTAGTCCCCAAATTTTCATAATATTATTATTAACTAGCTCCATGTGTTATTTTATCTCTTAATATTAATTTTTTTTTTGTCGATAATGACTATGGAGAAAATATTCCTAATAATGCAATTTAATTTGTTCTAAACCACATGACTGAATCAGAAGGCATTGGTCCCATACTTGAGACTTTTAAAAATAATTTTTTTAAAAAGCAAATAAATTCTAATGCTATCCTTTTCCAGCCCTTTTCCCGCACACACAGCGTGTATAAAAAGATATGTCAGTTCTTTTACTGACCTTTATCTGTCCTGATTTTTCTCCAAAGGTTTCAGCCATAAATCACAGTTCGACACATCAAAAGCTTAGATTTGGTTTTGTTTGTTTTTAAGGGTTTTACGGCACTCGCAATACATTAAGGTCATATCAGCGCCAGTAAAAAGGGAGAAACTGGGATAGTTAAAAATTCTAGAAAGAACCCAAGAAAAGGTAAGAAAAAGGGGAATTGATTCAAATAGGAACTAGACGTAGATTCCAAGAGCACGCTATCAATCAAGTCTCATCCATATACAAGCACAGGTCACCACTAAGAGGAATACACTCAAATGTTTACAAATCATATAATACGTAAATAAAGCAATACAGTGCATAACAGAGATATGATTTACAAGGAAATAAATATCATCTCCCAAAACTAACCATACTTTTGACTGTTTCCCTCTCAGCCAGGGTATCTGGCCACGGCCAGGACAAAACCAAGTAATCTCATTCCAAGACAAAGAAAGAAAGTATGTTGGAAAACAGATACAGGAGGATAGAAGACACAGTAAGTGCCTCCCTGCACACTATGGGAGGTCAGGAACCTAAGAAAGCTAAGATTCCAAAATCCAAATGTCAACCCCAGTGACTTAATTTCATCCAGATTGTACTGTCGTTATAATCAATTGTAAAATGAAAGAAATTATGATTTGAAAGAAATTTAGTATCATGATTAAAGGGGTAATAGAGCTAATTGCATGCAGGATAAAATCTAAGTCCCTTTACGGTTATGTGGTCTTGTGGTATGACACTCACTTTCAGATCGGATGGTCCTGGGTTCAAGCCTCATTTGGCGCAGAGTTGAATCCTTGGAAAAGGCTCTTTACTCACATTCTCTCACTGACCTAAGGTGTATAAATGAGAACCTAGTCGTTAACAGTATTGTCTCTGTCAGAAAAAAAAGTAATATCCCCTAACAGGCATCATGTCTCGTTCTTTATATTACTTGTTGCTGTTGATCAGAGACCCCTTGGAAAGCGCTTTGAGCATGTTTAGTGGATATTACGCTATATAAATGCTCAAGTTTGTTTGTTTTTTTTTGGAGGGGGGGGGGGGGATAAAAAACTGGGACATTTTTTCACTTTCTTCTACTTGACGTTTTTTCTTTCGGGTGTTTTTTCTCCTTTTCCTCCGGGCGTTTTTTCTCCTTTTCCTCCAATTCCTCCAGCTTGATGTGGGTTGATTGTCCGTCGTCCTCATCCTCTGACAGGTCGACTAGCTCAAACCTCTCTCGCTTTTCCATCAATTCAACTTCAGCTCTGAAATGATAAAATGAAGCTTTTATTCTACAATTCTAATTTAAACTGTAATCATCATCATCATCATCATCGTCATCATCACCATCATCATCAGTATCATCAGCATCATCATCATCATCATCATCATCATCATCATCATCATCATCATCATAATCATCATCATCATCATCAGCAGCATCATCAGCATCATCATCATCATCACAATCATCATCAACATCGTCATTATCATCATCATAATCATCATCATCATCACCATCAATATCACGATATGTCCATTGACGAAGTTGTGGCTCTCGCCAGGAACAGACATGCTTGGTCCCAATATGTGGAATCCCTGTGACTGTGACACTTTTATGCTGATTTAGCATAGCACCTTATAGGTGCCCTACTAATTACAATGCAACTCATACATACATCACGATTCTAATTAGAGATCAAAAACGCCTCCAAAATTACCAATAAGGACCGAGGTAAAAAGTTGATATAAGCATTATGAATATCAGTCCATCAGAAAAATGAAAGGGAGACAAATGGAAAATGCAAGACAGCAAGAAAGGTCAATGTAGATGATTTGGCGGTGCTTAAAAGGGTTAATTTTGACATTTAGGACAGTTCCCTTTATTTAGCTTTAAAATGTTAGTTATTGTGATTTTGTTCTTGGGGCCAGAAATAATTTTAAAGACTGTCAGCACTGGCAATGATGTCAAATAAGGAAGAACCCATCGGGATGTTTTTGTGCAAAGCAGTTTAGGAAGGTCCAGGGTTCGAGCCTCACTCGGCACCATACTCAGGTGTAAAATGAGTACCTGGCCATTCACAGCGTTGTCCCTGTTGGAAAGAAATTGTAATATCGTCCAACAGGCGTCATGTCTCATTCTGCATGTTACTTGCTGCTGTTGGTCAGGGTCCTTGTGTAAAGCGCTTCGAGCATGTTTAGTGGATATTGCGCTATATAAGAGCTCAATTTTTTTTTAAAAGGGATAGCTGCTCGAGCGGCATGGTAGAAACTGGTTTTGATGGTGCAGTATTCTCGTCTGACTCCACACTAGGTGCTCTCAGCACATCGGCAATGTCACGGCTGATGATGATTTTTCCCTAGGCACCGCGTCAAAAGGCAGGGAGCCACTCAGAAAGGGATAGCTGCATTTTCATTGGCTATTGTATTTTACTCTACAGCAGGATATCATTAGCCAATTATAAATAGTATTGTTGCTTTTTTGTTTGTTGTTTTTTTTTCAAACCAATTATTGCCAATATCATAGAATTTTGATACAACCATCTTCTGGGTAAATTTATGTTGATATCTTATTTATTATATTATGATAAATCTATACACTAATATTTGTAGGAATAAAATCAAGACTTTGATGTCATGTCGATATAATTGTAATGTTGATAAAAGCACTGTTGATATATCTGCTCTTAACAGCATGCAAATATTTGCAGGTCTGATAACTGAATACAATTAAGGACCTGATTTAACATTGTTATAATGTACAATATGTTGCGTTGGTTTGAGAGAATTTCCATTACAACAATGAGTCCATAACAATTTGAGTTATCAGACCAGCCAAAAAGTTCAAATTAGCTCTACACCGTGTATATTATTTGACATAACAAGCCTAATGTAGCTTCTAACCTGAAATTTATTTGAAAGCAGTCCTTCATAGCCATAAAAAAAAGCCCTAAAACCAGAGTTTATTCTACTTCCTATAGCATTTAGTGGATTAGGAACTGATTGCTACCTTTTGGATACGACACTAGTCTATCTCAAAGTACTTTCTACCAGATTTTCCAGACCCTACCAACCCAATCACTGCTGGGTGGACATGAGGGTCAAAATAAAATCTCAACTGCACTATGACCTTGAATTGATACAGGTCCTTTGCATGTGAAGAGAGTGCTCTACTGACTGAGCACCCAGGAACCCTTGAAGTTCATCAGCTATGTTTTTATTATTAGTGTTGGAATAAAGAGAAAACTTTATGTTAGTCTTACTGTTTTAAAAAGCGCATACAATCAGGATGATCATATATTTCAGCAACTCTGCTTGGACGACATCCATAGTTATCGGGTCTGTCTGTTGCAATATTGGCAGCATGCAGGAATCTGAGGATAGCCACCCTTCCAGCTTCAGCAGCACAATGTGCTGGAGTCCAGCCAGTCACCGTACGAGCAGTACCCTTGGCACCATAATCAAGTAAAAGGCGACTACACTCCACGAAACCTGTTGAAAAGATGGAAAATAATAAAAATAAATAAAAATTCCCTTTATTCATCCCCATGGTGAAATTTGTCTTTAGGGACTATTCCAAGGGAAGACTGGAATAACCCAGGCATCAGTCGCAGAGCAGCGCCACAAAGTGAGCTAGGGTGAGGTGACTTGCTCAAGGGAACACAGCGCGGTGGGTGATTGAACTCGGTACCCTTTGGGTACGAAGCAAAGACTGTAACACTGAGCCACTCTGTCCCAAATTGGATATCATTCATTAAACAAGTCAATGATATTATTGTTGTAGTTCTACCAACAGAAGCATGGTATTTCATTAAAAATAAATATCTTGCATAGTACCACTGACTGAACTGTACAGTGTTTCGTCTTGTAACAAAAATCAAAGTGAGCATGATCAGAGATTAAAAAGGGTGACAACGATTGCAATCTCTGGTCTAAGCATGGTATTTCTTTTCTTTGGTGAGGCACTTAACACACATTACCCCACTTGTCTCAGGTGACTGAGTGATTAATAATAATAATAATAATAATAATAATAATAATAATAATAATAATAATAATAATAATAATAATAATAATAATAATAACAATAATAAATGACATTTGTATAGAGCCTTACCCCAATTTCATCAGGCTCTAGGTGCTTTAGTACCTAAATGTTCATATATATTTTTCAGGAGGGTAAGATTACAGAGTAGATAAGGAATTTGACCGTCATCCAGAGGACACAGGTTTGAGTTGCAGTATCAGCATCTCAATTTTTCTCCTTGTTCAATAGACTTTATTGTTATTGCTCACTCTGCATTGCACTTGGAGTCCGGATAATTCAGTGCATTTTAAAACTCGAGTTCTATATAGCGTAATATCCACCAAATGTAGTCAAAGCGCTTTACAAGGGATCCCCAGCAAACAGCAATGCTTAACATGTAGGACAATGCATGACACCTGTTAGGTGATATTTTTTCTACATTTTTTTTTCTACAGATAAAACACTGTTAATGGTCAGGTACTAATTTTACACCTAAGTCCAGTGAGAGAATGTGAGTAAAGAGTCTTTTCCAAGGACTCAACTATACACTGATCAGAGCGAGACTCAAACTCAGGACCTTCCAATCCAAAGGCGAGTGTCATATCACAAGACCACACAGCCACACATTTTCTTTAAAGAAAAATTCCAAGTGTGAAACCCGTCCTTTGGGTCTTTTTCAAGAGAAGACTAAAACAATCCAAGCATTAGTAGCCTGCACCAGAAATGAAAGGAAACGCAAATTGCAGGTCTTGAGACTGAAGCCTTCAATTGAGAAAATAACATCCTGACCTTAATCAACCCAGATAATCGAGAAAGCTTTTTTATTTGAACCCTGATGGTTTATTGATGCTATGCATTACGTTAATAAACTCACAATATCTGCCAGTCATATATAATGTACCAACACACAGAACAATGTGTAACCTTAAATGTTTATAGTCAGACTGATACAGTGTAGTGAGAACAACTCATAACAACAGCTGGCTAAAAACAATTACAAAGAGCTGAGTGACGTCAATCATGTTTCTTCTATAAAGCTTCTACTGCATTTTGTTTTGGTGTTGTTTTGTTTGGGGGTTTTTTCATCCTAGTTATTACCTTTCTGACATGTCCAGTGTAAAGCAGTCTTGTTTCCCCAGTCCTCGTCACCCATGTTTACATCAACTTTTCCGGATCTGAGCAATTCTTCCAAAGTGTCATAATCGCCTGAAGCTGCAGCCTCATGGAGCTCTAAACCCAGCATAATTGCATCAAGTTCCTGTTCAGTCACTACACCTGCAGAGTGCAATGAATTCAGCATTGGTTAGCAACAACAAAATGAAAAATACCATGAAATCCAAAGGAAGTTATGTTTTGTTTGGGCTTATATTTCAATGTATTTTTAAAATATTCCTCTGTGATATGTGACCACAATCTCTCTCTCTCTCTCTCTCTCTCTCTCTCTCTCTCTCTCTCTCTCTCTCTCTCTCTCTCTCTCTCTCTCTCTCTCTCTCTCTCTCTCTCTCTCTCTCAATTGTTTTAAGAACTTATTGATGTGTTTATTAAGTGCTCAACTTTCTATTTTTTTTAAATGAGAGATATGATTCATAAATCAAATTGATCTAGATCTAGAGTTGAGAGATGTGTTCTAGAAACCAAATTAATCCTTTCTTTAATTAATACAATAAAATTAATGAGAATCCGACTTGGACTGGTAATGGATGGTTGTTACTATTTAGCATTTATTTATTTATTCGTTTGTTTATTTTTAGGGACTGTCTAGACTCTAATCAAATTGAGGCGCACAGCTTTGCTCATCTTAATTCTAAATATTGCTCTTCCGTATTTTATTTTTTCATTGGAAACTCCCCTCCGCGATGAGTAAAATAAAGGTAAAATAATAGAAAAAGAATCCACCGTTGATGTTCTCCATATATGTTTAGTACATTTATGGGTGGTTAAACAA
>NC_088360.1:136795526-136808026 GCF_034508935.2 Berghia stephanieae | reverse complement strand
TCATATTTTTTCTGTCTCTCCTATTCCTGGTTCCAGCATTCTTTGTCACCAACCGGCACCGATGCTGTGTTGTATCGATTTTTGTTCCAGATTTTCCTTCCTGGATTTGAGGATGGTGAATGAATGGCACTTGTAGCGTGTAGCCATGTGTTAAGGGGATACTTTATCATTATCATTATCACTTTTATGTTCTGTTACTGTCCCATATAACATAATGTAAGGCATGATAACGTTGTTGTAAGCATGATATAAACGTGCGTCATGCTTTATAATGCACTCTTCTTGCACAGATAGCGGGTTCCGTATTTCCAATAAATTATTCATACGTTATGGAAAGTACAAGAGATATAAATCACTAGATAAATGTGCTTGGAAGATTAATTGGAACGCTTCTTACACTCAATTTCACATTGTTATGAATTTCTTCGAACTTCGAGCAGCAATAATTACAATTTATAAACAGGAGAGGAATTTATAATCTTCAGTTGTGCGCGCAAAAACTCGCTCGTTGAACACGCAATCTTGAAAAACACGTGTTTAAAAATTTGGCCGGAAAACTCGTCCTTCAAATAGCGATCGTTTGAGAGTTTTTGGTAAAATGAGGGTCATTTTAAATCGATCGATAGGGACAAGTTTTCTGGCCACATTTTTAAATAAGTGTTTTGTTGGTGGGTTTTTTTTCCCCTAGAGTACGGCAGTTAATTGGTTAATCTAATAGTTATAATACGATCAATTAAGACTTAACGAATTGATAATGCAATGAGATAGAGTGGGTGAGCAGATGATAGGACATCGCTTAGCCCTTCAAAACCAGCAGAACCATAGAGCCGGGGTTTTTACCGCGTTTTCTTTAGCGTTAAACAGACAGCAACAGTTCCTTGTCAGCCTTTAGACAGGACGTTAGTGTATTGCAAAGGAGTAGCCACCAGATTTAAAAAGACTCAGCTATCCAATTACTGCAGAATGGACACATTTTTTGTTTGTTTTGTTTTGGTTTTAATCTCTCTACTGGATCTTGAGTTTTTGTATAGAGCAATATCCACTTTACGTGCTCAAAGCGCTTTACAAGGGGTCCCTCGCCAACAACAACACTGGATATGTATGACGAGACATGCGCCTGTAAGATGATATATTAATCTGGGAACGACACTTGTTTCATTAGTTGTGAGGCAAGTGAGCTGTTTTCATCTTGTGAACTACGGTGTCGGGTTTTGAATTCATTTAGAGATTTTTAATGTACTATCCAAAAATACATACATCACAACTGCCATATTTAACTATGTGTTATAATGAAAGTGGAAAAAAATGGGCAAACATGTGCGCTCGCATTCAAGCGTTTTCCCGACAGACGATCGATCGCTCACTCAAAACCACGTGCGTACGCGCGCGCATAGTCTTTCACAAAGATAGACGCAGAGAGAGAGAGACAGAGAGAGAGAGAGAGAGAGAGAGAGAGTGTGTGTGTGAGTGTTTGTGTGTGTGGGGGGGGGGGGGGGGGGGTAGAGAGAGGAGGGAGATCCCTGGACCTTGTCTCTTTAACCGTCGTTGTTAACAGATGGAACGAAGTTGACGTCACTCAGCTCTTTGTTATTGATGCAATGAATTTAGTTTGTTTGTTTTTTAAACTCACAATATCCGCCAGCACACAAATCTATGTGTAACTTTAAATGTTTATATTCTAATAATACAATTTAGTGAGAACTACTCTTTAAAATGGCTGGCTAAAAACAATAACAAAGATCTGAGTGACGTCAATTTCGTTCCTTCTTTTGTTTTAGGCTGCCATTATTATGAATAGTTCTGACTCAATTCTAACAATTACACATAGTTTTGTGTGTTGACACGTTATATCTGGCTGGTGAATGTTGTGAGTTTGTTTTTTGGCTAAGCGCGTAGCATCAATACATTGTAATAGGGAAGAAAAGTGTGATGTAAAAAAAACTGGTTCCTATTTCATTAGAAGTGTAAAAGCACTCTTCCGGGGAAGTGGATACATACCTTGTGTAAATGATCTTTTGGTTTCAGAGTGATGTCATCTTATTTTCAAGTCTAAAAAATGTTGTTCTCAATAAAGATCATTCATCCTTTCTCTTTTACGTCCCGTTATCCTAAGAATCTGCTTATACATCCTGCTACTGAAATAGTTATGCCACCTTTATGTAACCTATTCAGTCTTTGTACTCCGAAGGATTGGTTACATACACTCTCCCAGGGATTCAGAAACCAAAAGAGTATAGAGAGAACGAAATTGAGGTCACTCAGATCTTTGTTATTGTTGTTGTTTTTTTGTTTTGTTTTTTTTTTTGGTGTTATTTTAAGTTATTATTATTTTTTTTGGTCAGCCTTTTTTAATGAGTAGTTCTCACTAAATTCTATCAATCAGACTATAAACGTTTAAGGTTACACATAGTTTTGTGTGTTGGTATGTTATAGATAGTTCGAAGATGACGTCACTCAGGTCTTTGTTATTGTTTTTTGCCATCCGCGTTTATGAGTAATGCTCACTGAACTGTATTAACCCGACTATAAACGTTCAAGGATACACACAGTTTTGTGTGTTGGTCTGTTATACTTCCGGATGGCAAAGTTATGAGCTTCTTAGCCAAGCGCATACTATCTACATCCGACTGGCGGATGTTATGAGCTTTTTGGATAAACGCATAGCATCAACGGGGTTTGATGTCACACCTTTTCTTCCCAATGGGGACGATCTATATTACTTTTCCATGTGCTCGAGGTCATTGGTCACATTGCAAAGTGTGCTCAAAATGACCCCACATAGTGGAAAAGTTTTCACAGTTTGAGAAATATCCAACGTCATAATTGGTCAATTTGTCTAGCATGACCCATGGGTATGTTTAAGAAAGTTGTAAACAAAGCAACGTGTTTACATTTATTGAGAAATGCCCAATCCTTGCACAGCAACAAATCATGTGATCGATTCGATGACTAGGTTGGACGAAAACATGAATATAGATCGCTCCCACTGCTTCTTATATAAACATCAATTCACATAAAATAACAACGGAATATAGCACTGTCCGTGGTTTATTCATTATATCACCATACTTTCCCACAGTGGGCAGGGCCCTTACTGTGTCTTCTACCCCCCCCCACCCCCCCCCCCCCCCCCCTTATATATCTGTTTTCCAACATGCTTTCTGTCTTTGTCTTGGAATGAGATAACTTGGTTTTATCCTGGCCCTGGCTGGGAGGGAAACAGTCGAATTTATAGTTAACGTTTGGGAGATGATATATTTTGTCTTGTAAATCATCTTTCTGTTATACACTGTATTGTTGTAACTACATATGATTTGAAGCATCTGAGTATGTTCCTCTTGGCTGGGACCTGTGTTTGTGTCTGGATGAGACATTTATGAGATCTCAGACTAAGTACACTGATGGTATTATGCTCTTTGAATCTACATGTGTTCCCTGTTTCAACCAATTCCCCTTTGGCTTACTTTTTCTTGGGTCCTTTAATTAAATTCTATAACTTTTTACTATCCCATTTTCTTCCTTTTTCCTGGCGCTGATAAGACCTATACGTGTTGCAAGCGCCGCAAACCCCTTAAAGACAAAATAAACACCTCCCTACTTGAAAACATCTCAGTAATCCTGCAATGTAATTCAATTTCAAAACATCCTTTCTTCAGTTTGGGCCCAAACCGTTAACTCCATTTATCGATGGTTTGAAATGAACATCCAATTTATCACAAAATGTCTTTGATCAAAGACATCTTTCGAAGAGGTCTCGGGTTTAAAACTTTTTGGGGGGACAAATTGGGGGATATTATTAATATTATTTTTTCATACATCGACGTATTATGAAAAAAATGTTAAATGAACAGAAAAAAAGTGTTTTGTGAATGTATGTAAGCATATCAGTGCAGAATTTAAAAGACATGCATGAATCAACAGTAGCAATGCGGACGCACTGGAAAAAAATATAACCAAAATAAAAGAAAAATAAGTATTTAAAATTTTAGCCTGAAAACCCGTCCTTCAAGTACCAATCGATTAAAATTACCCTCATCTTGCCAAAACACTCAACCTCACTAAAGTCCCAGGTTTAAAGGTTTTAACCAAGATGAGGGTCTTTTTAATCGATCCATATTTGAAGGACTAGTTTCATGGCCAAAGTTTGAAATAAGTGTGTGTGTTGTTTTTTTGTCAAAGTACGGCAGTGTAAACACACTCCAATGTAAACAACGATACACATCTTAAGGGTAAACCTGAGACGATGACGTATGTATTTAAGGTGGGGATTGGGGATGCCTTTGAAATAATATTCTTTACAATTTTAAAGTGAAGAGTGCGAGTATGGTAACTTGTCGTTGAAGAAGTTATAAAAAAGTACCAAATATAGTAGTGTTTCGATTTTTAAAACTTCAGTATTAAGGCAAATTATTAGCATTATTGAAACAAATATTAGTACTTGTATTTCTATAAATGAGAACGCATGCATTGGGGTATTTGAGTATTGTTTAAAATTTAGGAGTTTTGGAAATCAAGTTGGTAGATGGTGGACGAAAGAGGAAGGGAGGGTAGGAGTGAGTGTGTATGTGTGTGTGTGTGAGAGAGAGAGAGAGAGAGAGAGAGAGAGAGAGAGAGAGAGAGAGAGAGAGAGAGAGAGAGAGAATCCGGAAAATGTTAAATAAAAAATTTAAAAACATGAATATTGTCACGTATTAACCATGCTTTATGTTCTTCACAATGCTGCATTTATTCCACAAGCAGGCTATAGATAGTTTGAAGATGACATCACTCATGTCTTTGTTATTGTTTTTTGCCATCCGCGTTTGTGAGTAATGCTCACTGAACTGTATTAACCTGACTATAAACGTTCATGGATACACACAGTTTTGTGTGTTGGTCCGTTATACTTCCGGATGGCAATGCTATGAGCTTCTTAGCCAAGCCCATACTATCTATATGATCTAAATTTCAATATAATATTATCCGGGCAGGTTATATTAAGGAACCCATTCACCTCCAAGTCGAATGGTGTAATCCGTGTGACAAAACGCCGGGGCTAGATTATTTTTTTGTCGTCCATTTTGTAAATGGCAACGTCTAACATCGCTTACTTTCGTTACTGAACGAACAAAACCACAATGTTCCAAACATTGATGACGTAATGATTGCGTAAATATTATCAAAGCTACTTTTCCTTTTTTGTTTAACTAGCGGCTAAAACATCGCGATACGAAGCGAGAGAGGAGTAGCGGTCTAGTCTTTGCTGCGTAATCACAAGGTTCCGAGTTAAATACCCGCCGCGCTGTGGCTTTGAGCAAATCACCTCGCCCTAACTCACTTTATGGCGCTGCACTGCGGTTAACGTATGGGCTATTCCAGTCTTCCCGTGGAATAGACCTTAGAGACAAATTTCCCTTGGGGGATGAATAATTTATTTTTTAAATGTAATAAATAGAATGGCATCAAAAGAAGACAGCAATGGCCGAATATAAAAATGGTATATGGGACTCGCTGTCAGAAACATGGACATGGCAGAGCATAACACAACGAACAATCATCGAAGTGCATGATTCATTACAAAGGTGTAAATCTGATGTAGAAACAATCTTCCAGTTTAAACAGATTAGCGGGAGGTCCAGGCGGATCAACCCGTGTTTGAAGTTGATTTGACCAGAGCTATCCAAACACGGGATGGTTCTGTGTATTGCAATGCAATACTGCTGTCGTCTGTTGTCGTCCTTACACATCACCTCACTTACATCGGCCTTCAACCAGCTCGTCCCCCGCCGTATCCTTCCGCGAATAAGTAAATAGTTTTCACACCCTGCTAACCCCGAGTTATGCCCGTGTCTCCTCCCCCCCCCCCCCCCCCCCCCCCAAACCAAACCAATTATATCTACGCCATAGACTAGGAGGATCACCGTAAAAAAACAATGATGGAAAAAAAAAAAAGAAAAGTCGAACAGTGATATGGATTATTTAACCCTTTCACTGTCAAGCTGAGTTTCTTTTGTAGCCTATGTAAGAAATAATTCAATGTTTTATCTCTCTTTAATCTTGGGAATCTTCTTCTTCTTCTTCTTCTTCTTCTTCTTCTTCTTCTTCTTCTTCTTCTTCTTCTTCTTCTTCTTCTTCTTCTTCTTCTTCTTCTTCTCTTCTTCTCTTCTTCTCTTCTTCTTCTTCTTCTTCTTCTTCTTCCTTCTTCTTTCTTCTTCTTCTTCTTCTTCTTCTTCTTCTTCTTCTTCTTCTTCTTCTTCTTCTTCTTCTTCTTCTTCTTCTTCTTCTTCTTCTTCTTCTTCTTCTTCTTCTTCTTCTTCTTCTTCTTTCTTCTTTCTTCTTCTTCTTCTCCTCCTTCCTCCTCCTCCTCCTCCTCCTCCTCCTCCTCCTCGTCCTCCTCCTCCTCCTCCTCCTCCTCCTCCTCCTCCTCTTCCTCCTCCTCCTCCTCCTCCTCCTTCTCCTTCTCCTCCTCCTCCTCCTCCTCCTCCTCCTCCTCCTACTTCTCCTCCTCATGATTGATTATAGTGGTTGTGGTGGTGGTGGTGTTGGTGAAGATGATAATGATAATGATGATGAGGATGATTATGATGTGATTGTGGTGGTGGTGGTAACGAGGTAATACGGAGTTATAGTTAGACACCGAAGCTCGCCTAACGAACGACTTGCCCAACACGTGACCATTTTTTTTCTCGCGTCCTCTCGTCTAATCTCGTCACTCCCGAATAGAAAGAGGAGGCGGAGCTCATATGATATAACGCAATGAAAGTTCTGTCCGATGACGGGTGGGGGGATATCACCTCTCCAAAACTTACCTTATTATATGAGATCTTGAGATTCTTATCCAATCATCGATTGCTCGTTTGACAGTTCGCTTGTGAACAGTTAGGAGACCATCTCTTGATTTATGGGCAGGCGGCTTTGCGTAAAGGCGGTGAGTGTTGTATACATCAAAGAGTACCGCTGACCGATGGGTAAATAGTGGTTGTGTAACCCAAAAGCCCTGCCGTCTCGACTGCAAGGTCTTGTATGTAATAGTTGCGTCACCATCTCAAGGCTCAGGAATTAATTAGTGAGCTGATTCAAACAATGTGGGTTTCAAATTTATCGTATACGTAATCATTTGGAAGCTACAGAGAAAGGTGTTTTTGTGTAATCCCTTTCACACACACACACACGCGCGCGCACACACACACACACACACACACACACACACACACAAACATATACAAACAATACACAAACAATACACATCCCTGGTCATCTATTGCCTATATTATTAATGTTAATATATACATCCCATGCTGATTGTCACTCCCCCCCCCCCCCCAACCATTTCCACCATCCAAGTACCAGCGGCCTTTTCTCTTTGATTTCGTATCATGGTCTACCCGAAGCCCAACACCTCGATCGTTTGTGGGTCAACCCACCTCCCCCCACCTTCCCCCGTAATCAATTTATAATTTTCTCTCTGTATAGAGCGCCACATGCACAATTATATACTATTGAATGACACTGACCTTGCCCCTCCCCTAACACAAGCCAACAGCAACCCAAGCTATCCTCTATCACGTGACCTTAGATCCGATGCTGCATACCGCTTGAGAGTCTTCACTATCCAGATCTCGTTCATGGTCACGTGAGAAGGCTATATCCGTTCGGGTTCGGCGTTCGGGTTCGGCGTTCGACCCGATTTCGTTAAAAGCCTAATAGCAACGACAAGAACAACAACAATAATGATAATAATAATAATAATAATAATAATAATAATAATAATAATAATAATAATAATAATAATAATAATAATAATAATAATAATAATAATAATCGTATTGGTGTATAACACAAATATCCATAGATTTAAGGGTCCAAAAGTAGGTTGCTGGACATCTTGAGAGTATAAAATCGAATTCCGTCTACCAAGGGTTAACTCCCTGACATTTCATTCCGTACCACCCGGCGGTTGTTTGGACTTATTTTTTAAAAAGACAAATTATTCTCCTTTTCCCTTTTGATAATGATATGGGCGTCCATTAATGAACACCAACAATGAAAACAACAACACGTGCGTTTGTTCTCGATAAATCAGTAGCTGTCCCTGCCATTCTGCGATGGAGGCGACACACGGCCATAGATGGGGATTTTAATTTAAATCTCTTGATCTGTTTGTCGTATCTAGACTGTGTTTTTGTTATTCAAATGGTGTCTCCAAAGTGTATAAAAGTGTTTGTGTTGTCATGTCCCCATTTCAACCTCCACCCCCTCCTCACGTATCAGAGATTCCTCATTAAATATTCAAGCGGGATCTTTTATAACCCACTACACATACCTATGTTAATCTTTAATAATGGTAGGTTATCATTGTCGTGACTATAACGACGTGCCGCTGATGTCAAATGGCGATGAAGATGATGATAATGATGATGATGATGTTGGTGGTGGTGGTGGTTGCGGTAGTACTAGTAGTAGTTTTAGTGATATCATCGTCGTCGTCGTGGTTATTATTATTATTATTATTATTATTATTATTATTATTATTATTATTATTATTATTATTATTAATTATTATTATTATTATTATTATTATTATTATTATTATTATTATTATTATTATTATTATTATTATTATTATTATTATTATTATTATTATTATTATTATTATTATTATTATTATTATTATATCTACGCCATAGACTAGGAGGACACCGTAAAAAACAATGATATATATTATTATAGTAGTAGTAGTAGTAGTAGAAGAAGAAGAAGAAGTAGAAGAAGTAGTAGTAGTAGTAGTAGTAGTAGTAGAAGAAGAAGTCCCAGGTTTGATGGTTTTTTTCCAAATATTTAAATACGTGTTTTTTCCGGAGTATGGAAGTTAACTGGTTAATAATTTTTAGTTAAATTGTTTTGTTCTTGTTTTGTTTTTTGTTTTTTTCTTGTTTTTTAATTAAACACTTTTTACATTCTCCATATTTATTAGCATGTGACACTATCATGGCATTTCTCACTTTGATGTAAACCATGGTTGGCGGTGTGGTTTCATTTTGTGATGCGGAGGAATACAATAGAAACGATGTGAGTGAGAGGGTTGGTTAACGATGTTTACAGACTTTTTTTTGTCTGTATTTAGGGGCATTGGAGTCTTTCAATCTTTATTGATGGCTAGAGGTGTGTCATTTGGCTTATCAGCTATAGGTCAAAGGTTCGATTCTCTTCTTGCGATCAGTTTCAGTCAAAGGTGAGTCCTAGGAACATGGCTTTTTAATCACATTTCCTAATTATACTCAAGTGTAAAATGAGTACTTGGCTGGTGGAAGCGTTGTCGCTATTGAAAGTTTCATCATAAAGGCCGCATGTCTCTCCCTACTTTATTCGGTCTTTGCTTCGTACCCGGAAGATACCGAGTTCGTTCATCCGCCGCAGCGCTGTGTGGTCTTGAGCCAGTCACCTCGCCCTAGCTTAATTTGCGGCGCTGTACTGCGGCGGGCGCCTGGGTTATTCCAGTCTTCCTTTGGAACAGACCCTAGAGACAAATTTCCCCTATGAAATGAATAAAGGGAATTTTATTATATTTATTTATTATTTGAAACTTGTCACTTACGACATTACGTGAAATCATCGACAATATTTGGATTGGAACATTGGCTTATAATAATAATAGCTTACCATACAGAATCATCTGGGGGGGGGGGGGGGGGGGGGGGTTCGTTTGTTTGTTTTGTTGTTTTTTTTCGCTGACGTGGATTAGTCATCTAATCGACGTCTTGTCTTGTATTTAAATCGATAAATTAAATTGAATAAAACAGAGCGGTTTTTTTTTTTTCTTCTTTCTTTTCTTTATGTGGTCTTGTGGTATGACACTCGCTTTCGGATCGGAAGGACCTGGGTTCGAGCCTCACTCGGCTCATAGTTTGGTCCTTGGAAAATACTCTTTACTCACATTCTCTCACCGTACTCAAGTGTAAAATGAGTACCTGGCCCTACATAGCCTTGTCTCTGCCCCCCAAAAAAAAATGTAATATCGCCTAACAGGCGTCATGTCCCGTCCTACATGTTAAGTGTAGCTGGTGTCCAGGGACTCCTTGTAAAGCGCTTTGAGCACATTTAGTGGGTATTGCGCTATATAAAAGCTTGATTTAAATTAAAGCTAAATAGAATACGTCTTGACAAATAATATCCTAATTGTCCATCAGGGCCATTTGGCCCATAGAACCGTGGTTAATCCCGGTGTCTGTAGCATGAAACGGACAATAGCAGTTGCTTGCTACCCTTTGGATATGGCGCTAGTCTATCGTAAAGTACTTTCTACAAGATTTAACAGACTCAGCTACCTAATCACTCCTGGGTAGACAGGTGGGTCGGAAAAAAATTATCTCGACTTCACACGAGATCGATCTCGGTCCCTTTACGTGTCAAGCGAGTGCTCTTGCAACTGCGCGGGTATGTGGACTAGTGGTATGACACTCGCCTTCTGATCGAATGGTCCAGGGTTCGAGTCCCGCTCAGAGAGGCGTATTGTTCAGTCATTGGTGAAGGCTTTTTTACTCACTTTCCCTCATCCTTCTTAGGTATAGATTGAGTACCTGGCTGTTAACAGCGATTTGTCTCTGTCTGAAAAAATAATTGTGATATTTTCTAACAGGCGTCTTGTCTCGCCCTTCATGTAAGTGTTGCTGTTTGCTAGGGTCCCCTTCTAAAGCACTTTGAGCACTTTAAGTGGATATTGCTCTATATAAATGCACAAATTTTTGCTGTTGTTGTTATTTTATTATTTATTATTATTATTTTTTGTTTAGCTTTCAGGACTTTATATCAAAGTAATTCAAGAAAACAAAGTAACAATAGACCACCAAACCCCCCCCCCCCCCCAACCAAAAAAAAAAAACCAAAAAAAAAAACATCAACTCCCCAAAGATAAAACCAACCAAAAACCAAACCCTCAACCCCCCCCCCCCCCCCCCCCCCCCCCCACCTCCAAAAGTAAATAAACAACGAAAGACAAACAACAAACAAACAAACAAAAAAAAGAAAAAAAAACAATTAAGAGGAAACCACTCAGAAAACCGATAGGTTTGAAAACTTGTTCTTGTTTGCACATTTTTATTTGTTTCGTTTATTGATTTGTTTATTATATTATTTTAAAAAAAAATTAATTCCTTGTATTTCTGTGAATATCAAAATTTAAACTCGTTATTGAATCAGCACGCCATGCTGTTATTTTTATGACGTCACAAATAAACGATGCTTCATCGTCACGGATCAATGATTTTCTTAAAGGCTTTAAAAGTTATTAAAAAAAATTGTGGATATATTGTGTATTATAAAATGTTTTTTTCAATGGCATGAAATGGTATGAATGTAATTAATAATGAAAGACAGCAGTGAAGATGTACCTATGAGAAGGTAGAGTTGTGTGCTATATGGGATACGGTCCAGTGATTAAGATGATGGTTTTTGTTATTATTGTAAATCGTTGACATAATTTGTTTATGGCATTAAAAACCGGGAAGAAATTAGTCCATTATATTACCAAGGTCTACGTGATGAAAATAATCATATAAATATCGTGGCCACTGCAATTTAAACACCGCTGCCGTTCTTGGAAAATAAACAAACACGGATTTAAAATTTTGGCCAGAAAACTCATCCTTCAAATACCGATGGATTTAAATGGCTCTTATCATGTCAGAAACTCTCAAACCTGGGACTCCGCAAGTCTTTAGATTCAACTTTGCGATTTTTTGACAAGATGAGGGTTATTTTAAGTGATTGATATTTGAAGGACGAATTCTCTGGCCAAAATTTTAAATATTTTATTATTTTATTTATTATTTTATTATTTTTTATTATTTTTTATATTATTTTTTTTGTAAGGGAATATCGGGAAAGAATGCATTTGAGAGTTCAATCAAACAAACATGGTTTTGGGTTATCAAACTTTCAATTTATTTCATGTTGTCGATTGTGAATATTGTATGTCTGTAGCTATCCAGTCGTGTTTCCGCCCGATGACTGTACGAAGACACATACTCTCAAACCTGGGACTTCCTTGAGCCTCAGTTTTGAGAGATGTTTTTTTTTCTTCTTCACAATATGAGGGTCATTTTAAATCGATTGATTATCAAAATGTTAAATACATCGGGATTTTAAAATTTTTTTTTTTTTTTGGGGGGGGGGGGGGGGGGGGGGGGGAGTTATCATGGAACATCAAGAACGCGCGTATTTGATAATTCAGCATAACAAACATGCTCTGGGTTATCAAACTTTCACTTTCCTTTCTTTGTTATCCATTGTGAATGTTGTAGTATCTCCGTTTGTTGTGGTTTGTATGATAGGCTTGTCTACTTGCATATGTTAAAATTCGTTTTTTTTAGGAGACAAAAATTGTAGTCCCTATAATTAAGTTTAAGTATAAAATATTTACCCTCAAAATGATTAAATAACACTTCAGAATCCTTACAGTTATGTAGTTTGGCTTCAACGTTCATTTTCAATAAGCTTTAGTGACGCAGGGATGCTCATGAAGT
>NC_088360.1:136778026-136790526 GCF_034508935.2 Berghia stephanieae | reverse complement strand
ACGTGGTTTGCCACGTGCTTCTCGACCTTTGTTTACGTTTGGGGCACCTAACTTTACTGTTCT
Source organism: Berghia stephanieae (assembly GCF_034508935.2). NCBI lineage: Eukaryota > Metazoa > Mollusca > Gastropoda > Nudibranchia > Aeolidiidae > Berghia > Berghia stephanieae. The sequence continues at coordinate 136,790,463 of NC_088360.1, read as the reverse complement.
ATTCATTTAAACATTAGGTGAAATCAGACGTAGACTGTGCATTCATTTTATCTTCGTTTTAGAAGAGTTCATTTAGGAGCGCACGGAATACGATGAAGGTCATTCTTAGCTGCATCTTCGGATTTCTTTTCGTTGAACAATTGGAGAAATCGAGGTCAAAAGAAAAGAAGATGAGGGGAAAAAAGGAAAAAAGAAAGAGGGAGGGAGAGAAAGAAAGAATGAAAAAAAAAAACCCAAAACAATAGAAGGATCGGAATATAAAGGCAGGCGAAACTAACATAATATTTGATGTCACTGGTCGGGATTTTAAGGTTTTTGTGTTACAATCAGGTCTGGTATAAGCGTGAATTGACTTAGCGCCTTTCGCCTCCCAGTCATACGATTAGGATACCCTTTGTGTGTAAAATCCCCCAAGGTCTTAGAGACAAGATCCTCAGCTGAATCAATTTTATGTTGACAGTTTATGTGTTTGAGGTCCTGTTTTGTTTGTTTTTAAGGGTTTTACGGCGCTTGCATCACATTAAGGTCAAATCAGCGCCAGTAAAAAGGAAGAAAATGGGATAGTAAAAAGTTCTAGAATTACAATGAAAGATCCGAAGAAAAGGTAAGGCAAAGGGGGATTGGTTCAAATAGGAAACAGATGTAAACTCCAAGAGCACACTACCAAAGTACTTAGTTTGAGATCACCTAAAAGTCTCATCCAGACACAAGCACAGGTCCCTACTAAGAGATATTCACTCAAATGTTTACAAATCATATATAATATGAAAACAAAACATAATACAGTGCATAACAGAGATGATTTACATGAAAAAAATATAATCTCCCAAGATATCTATACATTTGACTGTTTCCCTTTCAGCAAGGGCAAGGGCATCCGGTCAGGGCCATGACAAAACCAAGTGATCCCATTCCAAGACAAAGGCAGAAAGCAAGTTGGAAAACAGATATAGGGGGATAGAAGACACAGTAAGCACCTCCCTGCCCACTATGGGAGGTCAGGAACTCCACCCAGTGTTTGAGGTCCCTGCTTAACTGAACGGGAATTGGCGTATTATGAAGCATATTGTTTCATTTATCAAATGTAGTAAAGTTGTCATCGATGTATTCGGAGAGACCGTACTTGTGATCCACGGATTCGTCACCCCATTTATTTCACATCTAGATATTATTTTTTAAAAATAGGGTTGGGGATCAACATTGTTCTGGACAGTCGATGTAAAATTTCTATCTTCCAGCAGAGAATTACCGGCATATCTAAAAATAAAATGTTTTCAAACTAAAAGCAACAGCCGATAAGCAAATCAAAAACACACACAGTCATAGAGGAGTCGAAAAATTTGATAATTGATGACACGCATTTCTTCCTTAGAACAGTTCAATCTTAATATCACCAGGTTATAAAAAAATAAATAAATAAAAACCACACCAAAAAATCAAGAGTTAACCGTCATTGTTCGGTTTCATGATTGATTTCAAGATTTTGAAAAATGCATTTTGAATAAAAGACAACTCAGCTATATATTTTTTTGATTTCATTGAGTCAAGATCTAAACTAAATTATCTGATGTTATTTATTTTGCTTATTGATGGAAATCGACGTATACTTATTTGCAGGTCTGAGAACCCAGATTGTTATGGGCTCATTGTTGTAATAGAAATACAACAAATCCAACGCAATTTATGCTTCATTACAACAATGTTAAATTAGAAATTAAGGAGCGTACTCTTGTGAAAAATAGAGGTATTAAAATTGTCCCAACTATCGGGAGTCTCTGTGGTGTAATGGTAGCACGTCTGATCGATAATCAGAAGGTCCAAGGTTTGATCCCAGTCAAGGTGGACTGATTTTTATGGGATTGTTGTTTTTCTTCTTGTATTTTTATTTCTTGCTTTGTCTGACACGTTTCATACATAATATACACTTGTTCAAGTTTTGATCTAACAACGTTAAACCAAGCCCATAATAATTGTATTCGGTTATCAGACCTGGAAATATGTGTGACTTTGGTGTAAATTCTTTGCAAATGTATGTGAGCTGAAAAGCGCGGGCACTGAAGTCATCACGAGTTCCACTTGTGCCTTGATATCGATTTTCCCCTTCTTTCCTGTACCACAATATTTTGATATTAAAATGTATAGATTTTCCCGTGGCATTGAAGTTGGAAGTCATTCCTTCATGAGTTCTGAGTTCGGAGAATTTATGTCTATGCAATCCATTAACAAAAAGCATAATATTTTTATGGGTGATTTTAACATTGATTATTTCGGAAACAAAAATGAATCGAAAGTATTTCGGGAGATTATTGACACAAACAACTATATTCAACTTGTAAGCGGTCCTACAAACAACCATGGCCACACAATAGATCAGGTCATTACAGACATTGAACATTCTCTCTCTTCACCTGTCTCAAATATTGATAAATTAATCTCTGACCATCATTTAATTGTGTTTTGCGTTTTATTTCCAATGAAGCACGAAGTAAAAAAGATGATAACATCTCGTAATTTGAAGAATATAAACATGAACATTTTTAAACAAGACCTTGACCATAACGTTAAAAATAAACATGATGCGAATGGTCTCCACGAGTCAATTGTTGGTACGGTGGACAAGCATGCTCCCTTAACAACTAGAGCAGTAAAAGTGAGACGTCAAGCACCCTGGTATAATACCGAAATAAATTGAATGGATTAGCCAGGAGGCGGGCAGAAAGAAAATGGCTCAAGTCCAGAGATGCTGTCGATAAGAAGCGATACATCGCGGCTAGAAATGATGCAAAAGCCGTCAATTTCAGGGCCAAAAAGAAATTCTATGAAGAAAGCCTCAAAAACGTGGGACGTTCGAGACAATTCTTTGCCTTGACCAAGGAACTGCTGGGACAACAGACGCAACCAGCTCTCCCATCTTTAATCGATCGTGCAGATCTACCAACTCGCTTTGGACAATATTTTAAAGAAAAAACGGATACCATCAGGAAGGAACTCTCGTCTGAATCGATCCCTACAACATTTGACAAGTTTCATGGTGATTCGTTAACACATTTTTCAAAGATTACTGAAGCTGACTTACGTGATTGCATTATGTCGTCTCCAACTAAAAGTTGTGATTTAGACCCCTTAAATACTGCCATTTTAAAAAAATGCATTGATGTAATTTTAACACCATTTACATGTATTGTTAATAATTCGTTGCAGTCAGGTGCTGTACCAGACATTTACAAAGTTGCTCATGTCAAACCCCTTTTGAAAAAACCTGATCTCGATAAAGAGAACTTAAAAAACTATCGCCCTGTCTCTAATCTTCCTTTTCTCTCTAAGATCTTAGAAAAGCTTGTTTTGAAACAATTACTGTCTCATCTTAAAAATAATTGTCTTGAAGAAAAATTTCAGTCTGCTTATAAGCAACATCATTCGACGGAAACCGCACTTGTTAGGGTTGTTAATGATCTCCTCTCTGTTATAGACAATGGTTCATGTTCTTTGCTGAATTTGCTTGACCTATCGTCTGCTTTTGATACTATTGATCACAATCTTCTTCTCAAACGTCTTGAAATTACTTATGGCGTGTCTGGTGCAGCGCTTGATTGGTTTAGGTCATATTTGTTTAATCGTAAACAGATTATTACGGTGGATGAATATAGATCGGAGGAAATCTTTCTTGATTGTGGGGTTCCCCAGGGTTCAGTACTTGGACCCGTTCTTTTTGTTTTGTACGTTGGCCCTCTGTCTAAAATCATCAGAAGTTTTGGTCTGTCTTACCATCAATACGCTGATGATACGCAATTGTACTGCGTTTCCAATATGAGAAATTTACCAGAAGTATCAGCCAATAGTAAAAATTGTATCCAAAGTGTTAAGAAATGGATGAATGAGAACAGACTGAAACTGAATGATGATAAGACGGAGGTGCTGTATGTGGGGAACAGGAAGTGGAAAAGTGAAACAGATTTGAAGTTGGGGGATGCCTCTATTCAAATTGTTGACAAAGTGAAAAACCTTGGCACATTCTTAGACTCTGGACTGTCGATGGAGCATCAGGTTAATAATTTGGTTAGATCTCTCTTTTTCCAACTAAAAAAGATTGCTTCCATTAGACGGTTCATATCTGAGGATGTGACCAAGCACCTGGTTGTGTCCCTCGTACTATCGAAATTGGATTATTGTAATGCTCTGTTGTTTGGCGTTTCGCAATACAATCTGAAACGTCTTCAGATTGTCCAAAACAGCGCTGCCAGACTAGTATTTATGAAGCGTAGGTGCGACTCTGCCGGACCTCTACTTCATGACCTGCATTGGCTGCCTGTTGAGAAAAGAATTAAATTCAAAGCTTGTGTTTTAGTGTATCGTTGTCTTGAAGGTACTGCCCCTTCCTACCTTTCAGAACTAATTGAAAGATATTCAAAACCCCGCCCCTTACGTTCGGCCAGTGATTCCACAAAACTAGTTGTCCCCGAATTCGGAAAAATGCTGGAATGAGATCCTTTTCTCATTTCGGACCCTCTATTTGGAACGCCTTACCGCAGAGCATTCGTGAAAAAGAATCTTTGTCTATTTTTAAACGTTCGCTTAAAACATATTTGTTTCGATTTTAGTAGACGGTATGAGAAGCAAGATAGGTTTGGTTTGTGTTGTGTGTTGTGTTGTGTGTGTGTGTGTGCTTGTGTGTGTGCTTGTGTGTGTGAATGAGTATGTTTCAGCCAAAGTAATTTGTAATTTAAGCGCTTAGAGTCTGGTGTCTCGGAGTTATAGCGCTATATAAGTTTTCAGCATTATTATTATTATTATCATTATTTATTATTGATCTGATTTATTGATGTGTCACAGTAGCCTTCATGTACTGTCTGGTGCCATTGCAATATCCCGTAGTTTGTTTTTAAAAATTCACTTCAGTTATGTCTAACTAGAGGATCTTTGTGTTGTTATTGTCGTAGTCGTCGTCGTCGTCATTGTTGTTGTTGTTATTGTGGTTGTTGATTATTGTTTTGTTCTTTTCCTAATCCTTCCCCTCCAATTTCTCCCATTCTCTCTCATCCTATTCATTGCATTTCTTCTTCTTCTTCTTCTTCTTCTTCTTCTTCTTCTTCTTCTTCTTCTTCTTCTTTCTTCTTCTTCTTCTTCTTCTTCTTCTTCTTTCTTCTTCTTCTTCTTCTTCTTCTTCTTCTTCTTCTTCTTCTTCTTCTTCTTCTTCTTCTTCTTCTTCTTCTTCTTCTTCTTCTTCTTCTTCTTCTTCTTCTTCTTCTTCTTCTTCTTCTTCTTCTTCTTTCTTCTTCTTCTTCTTCTTCTTCTTCTTCTTCTTCTTCTTCTTCTCTTCTTCTTCTTCTTCTTCTTCTTCTTCTTCTTCTTCTTCTTCTTCTTCTTCTTCTTCTTCTTCTTCTTCTTCTTCTTCTTCTTCTTCTTCTTCTTCTTCTTCTTCTTCTTCTTCTTCTTCTTCTTCTTCTTCTTCTTTTCTTCTTCTTCTTCTTCTTCTTCTTCTTCTTCTTCTTCTTCTTTCTTCTTCTTTCTTCTTCTTCTTCTTCTTCTCTTCTTCTTCTTCTTCTTCTTCTTCTTCTTCTTCTTCTTCTTCTTCTTCTTCTTCTTCTTCTTCTCTTCTTCTTCTTCTTCTTCTTCTTCTTTCTTCTTCTTCTTCTTCTTCTTCTTTCTTCTTCTTCTTCTTTCTTCTTCTTCTTCTTCTTCTTCTTCTTCTTCTTCTTCTTCTTCTTCTTCTTCTTCTTCTTCTTCTTCTTCTTCTTCTTCTTCTTCTTTCTTCTTCTTCTTCTTCTTCTTCTTCTTCTTCTTCTTCTTCTTTCTTCTTCTTCTTCTTCTTCTTCTTCTTCTTCTTCTTCTTCTTCTTCTTCTTCTTCTTCTTCTTCTTCTTCTTCTTCTTCTTCTTCTTCTTCTTCTTCTTCTTCTTCTTCTTCTTCTTCTTCTTCTTCTTCTTCTTCTTCTTCTTCTTCTTCTTCTTCTTCTTCTTCTTCTTCTTCTTCTTCTTCTTCTTCTTCTTCTCTTCTTCTTCTTCTTCTTCTTCTTCTTCTTCTTCTTCTTCTTCTTCTTCTTCTTCTTCTTCTTCTTCTCTTCTTCTTCTTCTTCTTCTTCTTCTTCTTCTTCTTCTTCTTTTCTTCTTCTTCTTCTTTCTCTCTTCTTCTTCTTTTCTTCTTCTTCTTCTTTCTTCTTCTTTCTTCTTCTTCTTCCTCCTCCTCTCTCCTATTTGTCTGTCTATCTATCTATCTATCCATCATCCATCCATCATCTATCCATCATCCATCCATCCATCTATCTCATCCATCCATCCATCCATCTAATCATCCATCATCCATCCATCCATCCATCCAATCATCCATCATCCATCCATCCATCCATCCAATCCATCCATCCATCCATCCATCCATCCATCTATCCATCATCCATCCATCATCCATCCATCCATCCATCTATCTATCTATCCATCTATCGATCTGTATGTCTGTCCGTCCGTCCATCCGTCTAGCTATCCACCATCCATCCATCCATCCATCCATCAATCTAGCTGCATTATCAGCAATGAGACAAGCTGCATCCAATCCACATTATTTTTTGGATATTTTTTTTTAATGCGATCGATTTAAAAAAGAAGAAATAAAAACCCTGAAAAAACGCCCATTATCATATTATGTCTTGGATGGTTGTGGATCTTCAGTTTATTGTTGATGGCATTGTCGTTGTTGTTGTTAATATTGTTGTCTTTGTTGTCATTGATGCTGCTAATGCTGATATTGTTGTTTCCAACATAATGATCCATTTGGTTAATTTCCGTTTCTTTTTTCTTCTTCCTTGATCCATTTAATTTCAATAGGCTTTTGTTATATCGTCTCGCCAGCCTTTTGAAATGTTAACCCTTAAGTTTGATATGGTATTATGTGAAATGTAATATTAGACATCTAAATAATAATAATAATAATAATAATAATAATAATAATAATAATAATAATAATAATAATAATGATGATAATAATAATAATAATAATAATAATAATAATAATAATAATAATAATAATAATAATAATAATAATATAATAATAATAATAATAATAATAATAATAATAATAATAATAATAATAATAATAATAATAATAATAATAATAATAATAATAATAATAATAATAATAAATTCATATCACGACTGTACATCTCAAAGCGTTTTGTATGTCTATCCCATTTCGAAATGAAGATAATAGTAGAGGGTCTTTCAACTTAAACATGGATCAAAGAACACACTTCTAAAACAATAGTATAAAAACAGTATAGTCAGTTGGGTGCAAAATGAGAACTAGAATATGTGTTTATATATACATATTTTTTTAAAGGGGGGGGGGGGGGGGGGGGGGGGAGGGTCCCGGGCGTGGGAGCTGCGTTTATGAAATTTATTACTTAAAATTGTTAGATATTTTAACATACCACTAGTTGTGTTAAAATTAAACGTAAATATTGCTATCTATTATAAAAGCCGTTGAGCGTAAAAATTATTGACCAAGATTGAATATATTATAGCTTTTAAAAAGTTTTACAAAACTACTTAATGGAGAATGTTTCGGGTTCAGTTAATCTTTCTTCAGTCAACAACAATAAACCGTTTTCATTGTTTATATTTTTATTGGCTGAAGACGACGTGTACATATATGCAGTTCTGACAGTTGAACTTACTTATAGGCCTAGTTTAACATTGTTATAATGGACACTATTATTTTGCGTGATTTATTTTTAGATTTCCATTAGAAGAATGAGCCCGTAAGGAATAGGGTTATCAATAAATAAGTACACCTCAGCTGAAGAGGAATTTGTCTTCTTGTTGTTGTTTCGTTTTGTTTTTTGTTTTTGTTGTTTTTTTTATTGGTTTTATGGGTGGGGGGGGGGGGGGGGGGGGGGGGTCGTTGCTCGATGCTGTCGTGCTTTGGAGAAACACTTTAAAAATTTTGGCCAGAAAACTCGTCTTTTAAATGTCGATCGATTTAAATGCCCCTCATCTTTTCAAAATCTCTCAAATCTGAGGCCTCGCAGTCTTCCTTTAAGTCCCAGGTTTGAGAGTTTTTGACAAGATGAGAGTCATTTTAATCAATCGATATTCGAAGCCCGATTTTTCTGGCCAAAAAAAATTAAATACGTGTTTTATTGTGTGTGTGTGTGTGTGTGTGTGTGTGTGTGTGTGTGTGTGTGTGTGTGTGTGTGTGTGTGTGTGTGATTTTTTTTCTTTCAGATAACAGAATACTGTAATTGTATGATCCGTATTATCGCAACGCTGTGTCTGATTAACGGTGGCGTGCGTGAGAACGGTGGAGTTGCGAAGCCAGCAGATGTCTTTTGTTGTTTGTAATGTCAGATCTCATGTGTTTAGATTAATTCCAAAACACGGAGGGCAATCAAGGAAGTCTGGAAATGTAAAATATAGATAGAATGAAGATGACGTCACTTAAGCCTTTGTAATTGTTTTATTATTATTATTATTTTTATTTATTTATTTATTTTTTTTGCTATCCGCGTTTATTAGTACTTCTCACTTAACTATATGAACCAAACTATAAACGTTCGAGGTTACACATAGTTTTGTGTATTGGTCCGTTATATTTCCGGATGGTAATGTTGTGAGCTTCTAAGCCAAGCGAATACTGTCTAAACATTTAACCAGGTCACTGTCGTACTATCGAAAAACTCGGATTTAAATTAAGAATTTGGTCAGAAAACCCGACCTTCAAATATCGATCGATTTAAATGACTCTCTTCTTGGCAAGAAAAAAACAAACAAAAAAAAACTCTCAAACCTGGGACTTCAAGGAAGACTTCGCGAAGTAGTCCTTCAGAGCTATTCGGCCCATTAGAACCGGACTTTATCCCGGTTTTTATCGCGTGAAACGGACTGTAGTGATTGTTTGCTATCCTTTGGATAGGCCGCTAGTCTATCACAAAGTACTTTCCGCCAAATCTAACAGACTCTGCTACCCATTCACTGTTGGGGTGGACAGGGGTTAAGAAAAAAAAATCTCGACTGCACCCTTGATCGATCTCAGTCCCTTTACGTGTGAAGCGAGTGCTCTACCAACTGAGATATCGGGACCCCTAAAATTAATATAAATACTTTAAAAAACAAAAACAAAACAAAAACACCAAATACCTTTAAAAAAACAAAACAAAAACAAAAACAAATCCCAATGAAAACCAGGATTCAGTACAAATTATATTCCATACACAACTCGTAGTAAATACCTATATATGTCTATATATATTAAATTAACCTAGAAATCTTGTAAATCCCACGCCTTTCCCCCTTTCCCTCTTATTCCAATATATATTTTAACAAGCTAATCAGCTGTGCACCAGACTTCAATGTTCAATTTACCTTTAATTATAATTTCATCTCCCTATATCCCCCCCCCCCCCCCCCCCCATTCCTTTCTCTCTCTCTCTCTCTCTCTCTCTCTCTCTCTCTCTCTCTCTCTCTCTCTCTCTCTCTCTCTCTCTCTCTCTCCCTTTCTTACACATGCACGTGCATACATCTTTCTCTTTTTCAGTCTCTCCCCTCCCCCTCCCCCTTCACCGCCTCCCCGCCCCCCTTTTCCTCTTCATTAAATATACTTTTATTTTTCATTTCGTCATTGTCCACCTCACAAAGGCCAAAGACAGAAACGCTGTATAGTTGTCTATTGTTTCACATAATGGGCCATTTTTACTACTCTATATTATTATATTTTCATGATATTTTGACTGACTCAAGTCGATATTGTTATAGAACGAACGAAATTGACGTCTCTCTGCTTTTTGTCATTGTTTTTAGTTTAGACAGCCATTTTAATGATTTGCTCTCCTTAAATTATAATAATATATAAACGTTTAATGTACACAGTTTTTGAGTGTTGGTACGTTAGATCCGGCTGGTGGATGTTATGAGTAATTTACCTAATAGCAAAACATTAATAAATCCGGTATTGTTTACTGAGAGGAGTTCCGTAACTGCTCTATATCCTCAATTTCTATTATAAGTATAAAGACGTCTGCATTTTTGTTCAGGGCCTGAATCAAAATGCACACATGTTTACTAAGTACTGACTTGCTCTGAAAACCCAGAAAAAATGTTTTAAAGATTTTGGCCAGAAAACTCGTCCTTCAAATATCGATCCATTAAAAAGACTTTCATCTCGGCAAAAACTCTCAAACCTAGGAATTGCGACGTCTTTCTTAAAAGGTTTGAGAGTTTTTGCCAAAGTTAGGTTCATTTTATTCGATCGCTATTCAAAGGAGAGTTTTCTAGCCAAAACTTTAACTCTATCCTTACCAGCCATTTTCAGGATTTTCCCCAAAACTTCACACCCAACTAACACCACAATTTTTTTTTATCACTCAAGACACACTAGCAGTAAAGTTCTTGCAATACATAATTTCTTTAGCAAAACATGCTCTACAACACACTGTTCATTTTCTTTAAATTTTATGATGTACAAAAGAAATTTGAATAAGAAAAATGTTGGTTGTATCGTGACGATTTTCCTATAGTTGGTAAGGAGAGGGTTAAGTACATATTTTTTTCTTCTTAACTCACTCAATCCTAGAGCTTTTTGCCACCTTTCAAAATTGGAAAAAAATGTATTAAGAATGAGCATGTACTTAGATAGATTTATTCAACAACCGTTAACATGTTAAAACTAAAAACATTAGCTTTGATGCTACGCCTATAATTTGTCTCAGAAAGATGTAATAAATAGGCATGGGGTAAAAGTAATCCTGGGTTTATACTACGAATATAGTCGGTGTCAGGGTTGAGTGAGTTAAGAATACGCCAGTTTAAAACGTCTGCTTGGATCCATCAAGTGTTCCACTCCAATGATAAAAACAAAAATCAAGTGGTGATTTAGTCATTTTATCCCACGGATGATAACGCCACCAAAATACAAACAAGTTATTCTTTTCCACGAATTCGTGATAAATCCTTATTTATTTACACACCCACATTTCCTGAAACTGAACTCTACAATTGGTATGGCAGTGGAATGCTGGCATATTGGGCAGGGAGGTCCTTGCTGTGTCTTCTACCCCCCTGTGTTGTTTTTCAATTGCTGTCTGTCTTTGTCTTGGAATGCGATTACTTAGTTTTGTCCTGACTCTGGCGGGAGGCCTTGGCTCAGAGGGAAACAGTCGAATGTATAGTTCTAGTTTTGGGGGATGATATTCATTTCCTTGTAAATGATCTATCTGCTATGTACTCTTATTTTTTTCATTTTTAACATGTGATTTGTAAACATGTGAGTGTATTCCTCTTAGTGGGATCTCGTGCTGGTGTCTAGGTGAAACTTTTAGGTGATCTCAAACAAAGTACACTGATGATGTGCTCTTGGAATCTACATTTTTTCCAGACTTGAACCATTCCCCTTTGTCTTACTTTTTCCTCAAGTCCTTTGATTGTACATCTAGAATGTTTTTACTTTCCAATTTTCTTCCTTTTTACTGGCGCTGATATGGCCTAAATGTGTTGCAAGCGGCCGTAAAACCCTTAAAAACAAAACGAAAACAAAAGCAGTGGAATGAATAGACACTTTGAATTACAGGTACCAGACCTGCTTCCTACCGCGAAAAATTCGTAAAATTCCGAAATTTCTACACCAATTTCAAAACTTCATGAAAAAAAAATCCCTTTAATCATCCCATAGGGGAAATTTTTCTCCAGGGTCTATTCCAAGGGAAGTCTGGAATAACCCAGGCGTCAACCGCAATGCAGCGCCGCAAATTGAGCCAGGGCAAGGTGACTTGCTCAAGACGACACAGCGCAGCTGCTTGTGATTGAACTCGGTACCTTTCGGGTACGAAACGTAGACCGTACCGCTGAGTCACGCTGCCCCGTGAACATCTTTAAGTCATTATAACTTCATGAAAATGAGAGTTTATGCCGGAGAGCATAATTTGAATGAGTTTGATGTGCTGTTTAATCATTGTTAGGGTAATTGTTGATCTATAAGTTAATTACAAGCGACTTTTATTTTTATCTCTTTAAAAAATACGAATTATCTAGAAAAGAAAATTCAAGGAGGCAGATCAGAGATACGTACTTCCAATGATGTTATGATGTCAATGTATTTTCAATTGCCTTTCACACTCTTGAAGCAATCAAATTCAAGCCTCAATCACCCCCCCCCCCCCCCCCTCTTCGATTCCCAGGATCTTTCAAAGTCTGTAGGAGTACCACGTTCGTCTGATCCATGTCTGCTGAGAAAACAAACGCCAAGATTTGATTATTTTATTTTTATTTTACGTTCTCTGGTCCTTTCAGTTTGAGATCAGAGGCTCAAATACGTAGAAGGCTCTTTCAACAAGTTTTAAACAATGCACAGAGAGAGAGAGAGAGAGAGAGAGAGAGAGAGAGAGAGAGAGAGAGAGAGAGAGAGAGAGAGAGAGACACCCATTAAAGATAGATTTTTTTTTCATTCCCAGATAGACGA
>NC_088360.1:136768026-136775526 GCF_034508935.2 Berghia stephanieae | reverse complement strand
AGCTAGCCACAACAACTACATAGTAGGATTGAATATTTGAATCATGAAATTTTCTAAAACAAACAATGAAACTCCATATATCTCGCTCTGGATGAGATGAAGGAAGGGGCGTATATGATTTGATCCACAACTAATTTACAATAATGTCAACATTTTCGATCGTCCATTGTTGACACGCGATTTTGGCTTACTCTACTACATACATCACGTGACAATAGTGAATTCTATAATGCTGTTGCAGACCTGCCCACTACTAGAAAACATTCGTAGAATTACGAATTTTTGCCTCCTTTTTCAGAACTTCATAGAGCGCCTCTAAGTCGTTAAAACTTATTGATGCCAAACTACATTATTTTAAGGATTGTGAAGTGTCATGTAACCTTTGTGATGGTAAATTGTTGATTTTTAAAGTCATCTATTGCGACAAAAAAAAATGAAATAGAATAAAATAATGAAATTTCCTTTATTCATTACCAAGGGGAAATTTGTCTTTAGGGTCTATTCCAAGGGAAGACTGGAATAACACAGGCGTCAGTCGCAGAGCAGCGCCGCAAAGTGAGCTAGGGCGAGGTGACTTGCTCAAGGCGACACAACGAGGCGGCGGGTGATTGAACTCGGTACCGTTCGGGTAGGAAGCAAAGACCGTACCACTAAGCCACGCTGCCCCTCTACAGTTTTTATCTCCCCAAAATTACGAATTTTTAAATTTTCAAGTAGGCAGATCTGCTGTTGTGTCGTCTACTGACAAAATGTCGTTTTTAATCGATGGCGAGGACAGCTTTCCTTTCAAGTTCCTATCTAGACATTCACACGATCCCCCAAAACGTTAAAGAATCTTAGACCTGAGACTTCTAAGGTGCGTCAAGTCTAAAACATGTTGGCCGGTAACGCGAACGGGTCATCTTTATCGATCAAAAACTGAAATGCATGCAAGTTTTCGGGCAAAAATGAAAAAAAAAAGGGTTTTATCGTTTTATGACAGAACAGCTAGATAAACGTGTATATTCATAGGTGACTTCAAAACGCCCCAAGTCAAATCCTGATAGAAAATAAGTTAACAATCTTTTGGACTCCATAGAATCACCAGAGAAAATTTGGAGTTTCACAACACTCAGGGTATTGTTTGATGAGGCAAACAAAGGAGACAAATATTTTCCTCTTTAAGTCAATAAATAAATGACAAAAAATTGCGGTTTTCTTTGAATGATGAAGTGGGACTTAGTGCGTTTTGAAAGTCACCTAGTCTACTCATAATATGGTATGACAACAGTGAATTCCAATATGGTTGGTTTTGTTGAATGGAATTTTTGTTACAGGTTTGAACATTGTGGATAATTTGTAATTTATGTCTGGTGGAATTCTTGTCTAGTCTGCAAATTGTCGTTGATTTTACGTACCATCGTCATTGACATAATTTGGTCACATTGATCATATACAAACAATATCATCATCATCATCATCATCATCATCATCATCATCATCATCATCATCATCATCATCATCATATTTTTTAATTGAGCTTTTTATATAGCGCATTATCCACTAAACATGCTCAAAACGCTTTGCAAAGGATCCCTGTCCGTCAGCAACACGAGACATGACATGACGCCTGTTAGGCGATATTACATTTTCTTCCGACAGAGACAACGCTGTTAACGACCAGGTACTCATTTTACACCTGAGTACGGTGAGAGAATGTGAGTAAAGAGCCTTTTCCAAGGACTCAATTATGCGCAGAGCGAGGCTCGAACTCAGGACCTTCCGATTCGAAAGCGATTGTCATACCACAAGACCACATAGCCGCACATTATCATCATCATCATCATCATCATCATCATCATCATCATTATCATTATCATCATCATCATTGTCCCCGTACTAATCATCATCATCATCACCACCGTCATAATCTTGATGATTATTTGTTTTGTTATTATCTATTCATGTGTGCTTCTTCTCTGCTGTGAAGTAATATTTGTTTCTACTTGATCGAGGACTTATATTCAAGTGTCGATTGTGCATGTGTGTAGTTGTGTGTGCATGTGCATGTAACCTACGTGAGTTTGGGGTGTGTACGTGTATATGCCACTATACTATATTTAATTGTATTTTATATTGGCACCAATGTGAACCAATATGAATTTTCATTTGTTTCGGCAAAGGTGTTATATTATTATAGCAATTGATTGCTATCCTTAGAATAGGACGCTGGGCTACGCAAAGTACTTTCCACCAGATCTAACAGACCCAACTACCCAAGGGAAGGGGTCCAAAAAAATATTTCGACTTCATGCGTGATATATCTCGGTCCCTTTGTAGAAACTTCTTCATAGACTGCGATTAAATTATTCCAATCAAAGCTAATTTAATTTCTCGTCCATTTACTTGTAACGTGTTACGACCTAATGCTAATTGAAATGGTGTGAAAAGGAAGACTGCCTGCGCACATATCCATATGGAACCATGTCATTACAGTGAGTTACTTCCCCTCACTTCATTAAGTACGTGCCTAATTAATTAATTGGTGGCGCTGCCTTCATTTCTGTACTGACTTATTCTGAAAAAAGAGGTATTTAAAATTTTGACCAGAAAAGTGACCCTCATCTTGTCAAAAACTCTTAAACCTGGGACTTCTTTGATGACTTCCACAAAGTCCCAGTTTTGAGAGTTTTTGACAAGATTATGAAGATCAGTTTAATCGATCGATATTTGAAGGAAGAGTTTTCTGGCCACAGTTTTAAATACGCGTTTTTTCACAGCGCGGCTGTGTACCGAGGTCAAGAGAGCGTAAAGGAACCGGAAGTATGTTGTAAGTAGGAAGAACTTAGAAACATGCGTAGCAGGATGGAATCTAACCGATGTATACATATTTGCAGGTCTGATAACCCAATTTGTTGTGGTTTCATTATAATGTGCCGTGTGCTGAGTAACCTAGATCACATTGTAACGGAAATACTCTCAAACCAACGCAATGTTAAAACGAGCCTATATAATATGTGTCAGGTTATCAGACCTGCAAATATGGTCACGTCGAATCTAGCTGTTCTATCAAAAAGTCTGTCTGTCTGTTTAATTGCTTGACCGATTTATTTACAAATCGTCTTTAACAAGGTGCGCGTGTCTGAAAGTCTGATGACCAAACGAAATTACGGGTTTGATTTAACATTGTTGAAATGGAAACTAAGCCTATTTTACGTTGGTTTGAGATTATTCTCATTACAACAATGAGCCCGTAACGTTCCTGACCTCCCACAGTGGGCAAGGAGGCACTTACTGTGTCTTCTACCCCCCTACATCTGTTTTCCAATATGTATTCTGTCTTTGTCTTGGGATGCGTAACTTGGTTTTGTCCTGGCCCTGGCCGGATAACCTCGCTGAGAGGGAAACAGTCAAATGTATAGTTAGAGTTTTATTTTTTGTATTGTAAATTATCTCTCTGTTATGTACCTTATTATGTTTCATTTACATATTATATAGGGTTTGTAAACATTTGAGTGTATTCCTCTTAGTGGGGACCTGTGCTTGTGTCTGGATGAGATTTTAAGGTGATCTCAAACTAAGTACACTGATAGTGTGCTCTTGGAAACCACATCTGTTTCCATTTGAACCAATTCCCCTTTGTCTTACCTTTTCTTGGGTGCTTTAGATGTAATTTTAGAATTTTTTACTAACCCATTTGCTTCCTTTTTACTGGCGCTGATAATACCTTAATGTGTTGCATGCACCGTAAAACCTTTAAAAACAATAAAGAAAAACACGAGCTAACAATTTGGGTTATCACACTCTACCACAAGAGCACGACATCGCCGCACAATAGAACAAATTATCATATCGGCACATGTCTTAATATTTCCGGATACAAACGTTAAGTTGAACATGGAAAGGTTACGGATTGAAAAACAGAACAGTACCGTTTCCCTCTCAAACTCTTTCCACGTTCACCTTTTCGTTAGTATTTTTACGAACCAAGCCTTCAGACAGTCCCCACCGCTCTCTATTGATGTTATGCGTTTAGGTATGCATACGTTTTGAGCACATTTAATGGATATTGCGCTATATAAAAATTCACCTTTTTGTTCGGATATCATGTAGCTCAGTCAAAAATTCAGTCACATTTGCCTGGCAAAATAATAACAAATGTAACAACGCACAAACTTTTGTCGTCAGCTGTGTATTATAACTCCGACATACTGTGGTATGAACTGGCCACGTCTTTGACTACGAGGGAAAAAGTGGGAAATAATTGAGTCACGTAAGAGGTATTCTATAGTGCATTTCCATGTCTTACTAAATCTCGGTTAATCTCGCAGCAGGCGATAGAAAACAAAATCTCAATCTGACCTTTTTGTCCACCTGTGTTTTAAAAAATAGTTCTGAAAATGTTGTGTGGGACCTGTGTTTGGTAGCTAAGTCTTTTAGATCTGGCAGAAAGTAGCCTACGTTAAAGTTCCTAAAAAGTGTGTATAAAACAGTGCCAGACAAAGCAAGAAAGAAAAAATACAAGAAAAAAAAACAACCCAAAAATCTTCCTCGTGAATGTTTTTCTTTCTTGTATTTTTCTACCTTGGTTTGTCTGTACGGTATCATACACACGTTTAGGGAACTTTATCTGCTTACACTGGTGTCGATTCTAATTTCTCAATTTGATTTTTTCAAGAAAGTATGTTGTGATACACCTGTTATGTACCCATTTACTCGCACTCAACGACAACCGTCACTACCTTTAGTCAAGATCCCATTCGTATATGAGTCGAGCGGGGTTATGTGTGTGAAGTGCCTTACCCAAGGATGTACCGCTACGAATAATTGTTATACAATATCTTTACTGCTGTACTTTGGAGAAAAAAAAGCACGTATTTAAAATGTTGGCCAGAAAACTCGTCCTTCAAATTATCGGTCGATTAAAACGAACCTCATCTTAAAATAAATAAAATTCGCTTTATTCATCCCACAGGGGAAATTTTTCTTTCGGGTCTATTCCGATGGAAGACTCGAATAACCCAGGCGTCAGCCGCAGTGCAGTGCCGCAAACTGAGCAAAGGCGAAGGGACTTGCTAAAGGCGACACACCGCAGCTGGTACTCGAACTCAGTAGCTCTCGGGTGCGAAGCAAAAACCGTAGCGCTGAGCCACGCTGCCAAAAACTCTCAAACCTGGGACTTTGCTCGAAGTCATTTTTAAGAGTACGACGAATATCTCGCTCCAAGAATTATTTTTTTTATGTCACAGGAATAGGTCAGACATTTTGATTACGTCATCACGTGGCACGGCATGAAAGCAATGGACCGCCCAGGTGGGGGAAGTCCAGAAAATCTGGCACCCGGCCAGTTCCGGGGACAAAATAATTGGTGGGGGCGAGCTGTCTTTTATCATCTGAGTGGCTCTACAAATCTACCGCACACTGACTAAAAGACAAAATGCTTTTTCTTTTCATTCATTCTAACTATGAAGGCATTGTCTTCATTCACGGATAGATTTAGATGACTCCCAACTGACTGACTCGTCAAGGAGTCTTAAAATTGAGTCTCCTGTAGACACCTTTAAAGACTGAGATTTAACTCACTCAATCCAAGAGATTTTGCTACTTTTCAAAACTGGAGAAAAAAATATATTAAAACACGAGCATGTACATAGATAGTTTTATTCAAATACCATTGACATGCACAAATTAAAAACCTTAGCTTTGATACTAGATACGCCTATAATTTGTCTCAGAAAAATGTAATAAATAGGCATGGGGTAAAAGTAACCCGGGTAAACTACAGATATAGTCGATGTTAGGGTTGAGTGAGTTAATACTTTTCAACAAATTTAGGGAGATCTAAATTCATGTGTGAATGAATGACTGTCTCACTCCGGTATATATTCGGGGTGGAATTAAATGTCCCAATTAGATTTAAATGTAAAAATAACCAGAGATCTTAGATTTCCGTTTTTATCGCGTTCAGAAACCGCATCCATAGTCCTCCATAAAACATTTAAACTTTGTTCATACACTCGCTATACCTAGGACAAAAATCTGAAAAGTGTGTTTAATAAAGTGCCCAACAAATTGGAGAGAATAATTTTTTTTTTTAAAAAGAGGAAAAAAAAAACATCTCAAAGAATCAGTCTTCCTCGACTGGGATCGAACCTCAGACCTCCTGATTACCGGTCAGAAGAAGACTGTTTTTTTTAAAATATGGATTTTTTTTTCTTGTATTTTTTTTTCTCTGCTTTGTCTGGCACTTTTTCATACACACTTTTTCATATCTTTATCTTACACTGGTGCCCTCTCCCTAATTTATCACACACTTATGGCAACAAATTCAGTTTTTATTCGTCTAATAACCAAGCCGACTTAGTTAATACCTTTTCAAGGGGATTGGTCTCATATTTCGGGTAAAAAAGTTTTCTGGCCAAAAAACTGAAAAAGTTGTTTTTTATCAGAGATTGGTATAAAAGATGTTATAATATAGGCGTGAAATACGTACGTCTTATGCTTTGTGTAACACTCGTGGTAAAGGTCAAGGCTGAATGTCAAGTATGGACATTCTTGCCATTCATAAAGGCAAAATAGGCCAGTGTTGGGTGGGAATTTTCAACAACAAACAAAAAAATGTATTATAAATATTGGCCAGAAAACTAGTCCTTCAAATAGATTAATATCGATCGATTAAGATGGTCCACTTCTTGGCAAAAACTCTTAAACCTGGAACTTCGAAGTCTTAGGCTTGAACGGTTTTGCCAAGACGTGAGCCATTATAACCGATTGATAGGACGAGATTTCTGGCCAAATTTTATTCAGAGTACGGCAATTTTTAAAGTTTTTTGGGGTTTTTTGGGGGTTTTTTCTGCGCTCGCCATGCGTTAAGTTCTATAGGGTCAATGTGACTTTAAATCAACGCCAAGACTAACCTTGAAGATGTATGACAGTGTGAAATGTAGAATAGATAGTATGCGCTTGTCTAAGAAGCTCACAACATTGCCATTCGGAAATATAACGGACCAACACACAAAACTATGCAGTTTAGTGAAAATTACTGATAAACGCGAATGGCAAAAAAAAAAATAAAAAATAAAAATAAAAATAAAAATAACAATTACATCGAACGAGCCCGAAATCGCAGTGCATCTAGTTGAACGGTGTGTTTTGACGAAGCTTCCAGGTGGGTTTGCGACGGTGCACGAGTGCGGTAAAGAATTTGCTGATTGGGTCGATCGACATAACATAGTAGTGTGAGCACCGTTAGAAGTTGCTGCTGAACAATGAATTCGACAATTTGGCAGAAAGACCGGGTGCTAATGGGGCAACATGGCTCAGCGGTATGGTCTTCGCTGACGCCTGTGTTATTTCGGTCTTCCCTTGGAATAGACCCGAGAGACAAATGTCCCCTATGGGATGAATAAAGGGAATTAAACATTTTTTTAAATGATCATCCTTAGAACTATAAGGTTTCGGTTTATGCCGCTTTCTGTCGTCTGGATTTGACAGAATTCGGTTTGTTCTTCTTTATTTTTA
>NC_088360.1:136700526-136763026 GCF_034508935.2 Berghia stephanieae | reverse complement strand
CAACTTGGGAAGACGTGACTTTATACAAGTCGTTCTAATTAAAAAGGGTTTTTGGAATTTGGTCCCATTCTCATGTTTAAAATTACATCTCACCCCCCCCCCCCCCACACTCAAACACACACACCCTCAAACATCTCCTCACACATACTCTTTCCTTCTGAATCGATTTTCCTCCCCCAAATTTTGACGGATCATCTCCTGAGTGGAGCTGTCTCACGTCATATAACACTGTCCGATAGAAATCCATTTTGGGTGCGGGTGTCTTCTAGCCCCTAAGAATTCCAATAGACCGGAGTTAAGAATAGTGTGGGGGGGGGGGGGGGGGGTGGAGTGAGGAGGGAGCCGTATCAAATTTGGATTTTAGTAGATTGATTGTTTTGTGCGCTCAAGCCTATGTGCGCGCATATTATTATATTTGTGTGAGAGGGTGAGTGAATATTATAGTAGTGGATGTAAAGGGGGGTCTTTCTTGGCCAGCGGATTCGACTTCGGCCCTTCAGCCTTTCTATCGCCTCTACCCTGAGTGCACTTATTATCAGGTCTGATAACCGAACGCAATAATGGGTCTTTTAATAGTTTGTAATAGTTTGTGTTGGTTTGAAAGTATTTCCACCAGTACAACTGTGAGACCATAACACGTTGGGTTATCAGACCTGTAAATTAGTACACGTTGGTTTGAGAGTATTTCCATTAGAACAATGAACCCATAACACTGGGTTATCAGACCTATAAATTAATATACGTCGCCTCTATTCCTATTATCATTTATTGGCATCTCCATCAAGCGTTGAGTCCTTGTCCTGGAATAAAATCATTCTGTTTTCATGTCGCTCTGTCAGGAATCTTTTGCTGAGAGGGAAACAGCCAGATGCCTTCATCGTTTGTCATATTTCTATAATTTATCACTTGATTATTATCTTTAGTGCGGATATTATTTGTTTCTAAATTTGAGAGACGAAAGAGAGAGAGAGAGAGAGAGAGAGAGAGAGAGAGAGAGAGAGAGAGAGAGAGAGAAGGAAATAAGGAGGGAGAGGAGAGGAGGGAAGGAGGGGGAGAGTGAGATAGAGAAAAGGAGAGAGAGAAAGAGATAGAGAGAGAGAGAGAGAGAGAGAGAGAGTCCAAGGTCAGTGCCAGTGATGGTCAATCAACGCAAGGGGACCATCGTGTCCTTGATGGCATCCGGTGTAAGGGGGGTTCGGGGAGGGTTGGGGGGGGGGGGGTGAGATAGGAAATGAAACACTTGGGAAAGTCAAAAGGGTTTTTTGGAGAGATGTCATCAACAGGACAAGGTCACGGACCAATCGATGGAGAGGAAATGGAATGCCGGCCAGATCGATTTCATTACTATTATTATTATCGTTCCGATGAGCACCAAATGTCGATGCACAACGTGGCACAAAGATATGGATGTTTACTTTGTTCCCAGAAGATTTCGAGTTCGACTCCCCTCCGTGTTGGGTGGCCTAAAGCAAGTCGCCCCGCTCTAGCTCACTTTGGGACCCTGCATTGCCGCTGATGACCGGGTTATTCCAGGTTTCCTTTCGAATAGACCATAAAAACAGATGTTCCCTTGGGGATAAATAAATAGAATATATTTTAGAAGTGTTTCTGTCATCATCCGTTAAATTTTATGGCACGTTGAAGAATTCATCCCAGATTTAAGGAGGATGACAGTGATTGCTTGTTACCATCTGACTATGAATATGGTCTGTCGTAGAGAAATTGCCGGGGAATTCTGTCCGTAAAGAAATCAATATTCCAATTATTTTAATGTGATCCGTTATGCGATTTTATAACGTGAACACAATTTAGCCATTGCTATTTTAAAAATAAGAATGCTTTCTACTGAGCATGAACCTTTTTTTTTTTAATTCGATATTTTGTTTAATATCCGTTCATTAACAATTTACTTAGATATATTGTGTTTTAGACCTAGACGGTAGATATTTCTCTAGATGTTTTGAAATTTTGTTTAATCTGGAATGGTTCTATTCTCTACGCTAATTATTTTAAAGTGTATTTCTTATTTTTGAAATGCCAGCATGATAATAGTGTGATTTTCACTTCATTTACTCATGGAGTCCAACAAGGACATTGAAAATGTCGGACATATTGACGTGTAGCCTGTAATATGTTTGTGTGGCGATGTGGTCTTGTGGTATGACACTCGCCTTCGTATCAGAGGGTCCTGGGTTTGAGTCCTGCTCTGAGCGGCGCATAGTTGAGACATTGGAAAGGGCTCTTTACTCACATTCTCTCACCGTATTCAGGTGTTAAATGAGTACCTGACCGCTAACAGCGTTGTCTCTGTCAGAATAAAAACTGTAAAGTATCATGTCTCGTCCTACATGTTTATTGTTGATTTTGGTTAGGGACACCCTATAAAGCATTCTGAGAAGGTTTGGGGGATATTGTCCTATAGGAAATGCTCTAGTTTTTAAAGTTTTTTAGTATAATTTCTAATTGACAGGGATGACTCTGTTATCGGCCAGTTACTCATCTTACGCTTGAATAGGGTGAGGAAATTGAACTATGGGTAAAGAGCCTTTTCCAAGGATTCCAGTTTGTGCTGTTCACTGCAGCATTTGAACATAAAGCAGTGTTTTGTGGCGATACCAATAAACCCCAAAACCCTACGTCATAAATACAAATTGTTGCATCATTGTCTGTGTTTCACGATATGGAGAGAAATATAAAGTGAGTGGGGTCTTTGACCTCTCGTGGTGAGCTGGAGGTCACGCTGTGTCTTCCATCCCCTATATCTGTTTTCCAAGTTGTTCTCTGTCTTTGTTTTGGAATGAGATTATTTAGTTTTATCCAAGCCCTTGGCCGGAGTCTTTGACTGGAAGGCTACAGTTATAGTTTCGGGAGCCGATATTTTTCCCCTTATAAATCATCTCTTTGTTTTGTACTGTTACATTGTGTTGGGTTAAAATATATATTGGATTATACACATTTGAATGTGTTCCTCTCAATGGGAACCAATGAGGTGATCTCAAACTAAATTCGCAGACGGTGTGCTCATGGAATCTACATCTGTTCCCTATTTGAACCAATTCCCCCTTTGTCTTACGTTTTCTTGTGTGCTTTCAAAATTATAAATCTATAACTTTTTTGACTATCCCATTTTCTTCCTTTTTTACTGGCGCTGAAATGACCTAGATCTAAATGTCTTGCAAGCGCCGTAAAAAGCCTTAAAAACAAACAAAAAAACAAAAACAAACGTGAGTGAACATGACCCATATTAAAGGGAAACAATGAGAAGCAAACAACGTTTCGGCCTTTGATCTTCTTCGTGTAAAACACAAAACACTTTCTTTTTCTCTCCATTTTATTGGTTCATTTAGGCTTTGGTTTCACGTTACGCTAATTTCTAAACGTCTTAAATGCGTCTGTTCTTTTGTACGACATCGCTAAGAGTGGTTAAAAGGTGGTTATTGATAATAAAATTTCAATTTTGTAGACCAACATTATTGACACAGCGTTTTCCATAGTCAGACACTTATTTACCATTGACTAATTGATGCTATGGGGTTAGGTAAAATACTCACAAAATCCGCAACAGATAGAATGTACCAACACACAAAACTATATGTAACCTTGAAAAGGTTTATGATTAATATGATTTAGTTTCATTTCTTCTTTGAACGTTCAAGGTTACACATAGTTGTATGTGTTGGTTGGTACCAAATATCGGGCTTGATTGTGTTGTGAGTATTTTCGCTAAATACGTAGCATCAATACAGGATGAATATTTGTAAAGATGTGACAATCTCAGGAAAATGGCGGCGGGAATGGGGGGAGGAGAGGGGGGGGGGGACAGATACAGTGCCGTACTCTGAAAAATACAAAACACGTATATAAAATTTTGGCCAGAATACTCGTCCTTCAAAAGTCGATCGATTCGAATGACCCTTATCTTGTCAAAAACTCCCAAACATGGGATTCGCGAAGTGTTCCTTGAAGTCCCAGGTTTAAGAGTAATTGGCAAGATGAGTGCCATTTTAATCAATCGATTTTTGAAGGAAGAGTTTTCTGGCCAAAATTTTAAATACGTGCTGTTTATTTATTTATTTTATTTTTTTCTTCCATAGTACGAGAATACAGGTAAATGCATGAAAACCATGAACAAAAGTAGGTTGAATTTGTCTGCGAGAATTATACCAAACCCAAAGAGAAAGAAATTAACGACGCATTTTAGCCACTGACCTAGAAATAATTAGCCTAGTCACCGTATTTCCTGGCAAAGTAGAAAGAAATGAGGGGGAAATATAGGGAGAGGGGGAATGGGGGGGGGAGGGGGGGGGGGCTCTCAGAAAAGTTATGATCTCCGGCCTTCATCAAGAGACGGTAGACAATCATGAGGAAACAATTAAACCTTCAACACATTTTAACATTGTACTGTGATGGGGATAAAAAGAAACATATAAAAGTAGAGAAAATAATGGGTGTGGGCGGCCGCGGGGAGAGGAGGGCGAGAAAAGGATGGTGAAATTCAAATGATATAAAACTTTAAATCTATGACATATTTAAAAAATTCAGTTGTAAACGATTCGTTCTCTCTCTCTCTCTCTCTTTCTCTCTCTCTCTCTCTCTCTCTCTCTCTCTCTCTCTCTCTCTCTCTCTCTCCATCTGTGTATATTTATATATATATATATATATATATATATATATATATATATATATGTGTGTGTGTGTGTGTGTGTGTGTATGTGTGTGTGTCATGAGTAATAGGTGCTTAAATTTGGTTATTTTAAAAATTATTTTTTTTAGTTCTTTCTCTCTTTCTTTCTTAAAAAAAATGTTTGTTTGTTTTGAGAAAGTATTATCTACGTACTTTGACATGAAATTGAATGTACATTTTCATATTGTAAGATTATTGCTAGAAACGAATTTATTGAAGTTTTGCATTAAGTTAAAATACTCGCAACATCCGCCAGCCAGATGTAACGTACCGATACACAAAACTATGTGTAACCTTTAACGTTTATTGTCTGATTGATAGAATTTAGTGAGAGCAAATTAAATCATTAAAATGGCTGTCTGAAAATAATAACAAAGAGCTGAGTGACGTCAATTTCATTCTAACTATATATGTAAAGAAAATTAGGACTTGTAAACGCCATTCGTCTTTTATTTCTCTGTTTTTCGTTTCCCCATCCCATCATTGCTATCCCATTTACACGTGAACCCATTCACCAAATTAAAAACACATTTTTAAACACACACGCATACACAGAGTCCATACATACACACACACACACATCGCTGTCTTGTGTTATCGATCTTCGTGTGTTACCAGACAAAGCAACACGATTCCATCGCAGACTCAGAGATCAATATAACACATCCCACTCACAAAGTGTGGGAGTGGAAGTGAGTAATGTTGACGGATGGTTCTCTCGGGGCATTTTTACACTTGCTCTCAAATAATCCAGTCAGAAATCATAATTACAGTTTAGTATACCAGGTTTTTGTGATTGTTTCTTGCCATTTAAACTACTTAATGCCTGAACTGCCCTAATAGGTTTAAAAAAATATTTTTAAAAACAACACCTGTGTATTTTTTTTCTCTAAAAACTCTTCCTTCAAATATCGATCGATTAAAATGACTCATTTCAGATATAAACTCTTAAACCTGGGACTTCCTGGAAATTTTGATATATTTGTTGGGTTTTTTTTTTCTTCAGAAAACGGCTCATATGTCGGTATTTGATGTTTTTAAAAAAGTTCGTGCAAAAGCAGAATTCGCTCTTCGCCTCCCACCCCCACCCCCACCCCCCACCATTCTCTCCCCCCCCCTCTCTCTCTCTCTGTCTCTCTCTCTCTCTCTCAATTTCCCTCCCACCCCCCCCTCTCTCTCTCTCTCTCTCTCTCTCTCTCACTCACTCACTCACTCACTCTCTCTCCCCTCTCTCTCTCTCTCTCTCTCTCTCTCTCTCTCTCTCTCTCTCTCTCTTTTTCTTTCTCTTGTGTTTAATGTCTTTGCGTTTATTGTGCGTGTTTGTGTATGTGTGTGCGTGTGCGCGCGCGCGAGGTGCTTGTGTATGTGTGTGTGTGTGTGCGCGCGCGCGCATTTGCGTGTTTTGTATTGAGCCTTTCAAAACGTTTGGTGTTATCTATAGGCTACCTAACGGTCCTATATAAATGAAGCACGTGTTTCATGGGATTATTCCCCCTTCTCCCTGCTGTGAATGTAAACAAATTCAACAGGTGTCCGGAGAAAGTAAACAGATGCATTGTAATTATTTGGGCTTTTCCCCTTAGGCCACGCATTGTGGTGTCCACATAGATTTAGTGACAAAGATGGAAACAAAGATTATACTGCCGGTCACTAGCAAAACACTTTTTTTTTTTGGTTTAATTTTGTTCATTTTGGCCAAATAACTTTTTCTCCATAAATCGGAAGATTGTGATCAGCCCTGAATTATCAAAAAGTCCTAAACCGCTTAGCCCGAATCAAAACGAAACGGAAAACAAACAAACAACAACAAAGAACAGACAAACAAAACAAAACAGAACAAAACTAGAGTATATAACGCTACATAAATACTCGAGTTTTGTTCTATTTTGTTGGGGGATTATTTGTTTTTGTTTGTTTGTTTTTTGTTTGATTTTTAAAACTGCTCTTGAAATCTTCGAAATTGGTGACGTTAACAACATTCTGTTCCACAGTGTAGTCGTAGTCAGAGTCACAAGACTCAATGAGCCGGAGTTTATCCCGGTTTCTATAGCATGAAACGGACTATAGCAATTGTTTTGCTACCCTTTGAATAGGATGCTGGTCTATCGCAATGTACTTTCACCAGATCTGAGAGACCCAGCTACCCAATCACTGCTGTGTGGACAGGGGGTGGGGGGGGGGGGCGGGTCAGAAATAAATTCTCGATTGCACCCGGGATCGATCACGGTCCCTTTGTATGACCAAATGCGCCATTGGTACCATCCTCCTCCTCCTCCTCTCCCCCCCCCCCCCCCCCCCCCCCCCCCTTCAACAATCGAATAGATGTGGTGAGAATGTGATATATCGCCTCAAAAAGCTGGTCTATCGCAAAATTCTTTCCACCAGATCTAATAGACCCAGCTACCCAATCCACTGTAGTACGGATAGAAGGCTCATAAAAGAAAATCTCGACTTCACCAGTGATCGATCTCAATTATTTTTTTTCATTTTTTGCTTTCTTTCAATCAACTAGGATTTGGGAACGTCCAAGCCAAGTGGTCCCGATCATTATGTGGAGAAAATGGCGTCCCTCAAACTGGTGAGTAAGATTTCTATTAGCTACTCTTTAACCTTTGATATTTTTTAAACGTTTATACAAGATAAATTATGCATAATTTACGTCTACTTACTTACTTATCCTCTTGGTGCTTGATCAAGACATAAGGCTGGTACGATGGAACGTCATCTTTTTCGGTTGGAGGCTATTTTTTGTCATCTGTTCCCAAGACCAACCACAGCTTTCATTTCTCTTTCGATGCTCCTCCTCCAGGTCTCCAGCGGGCGGCCCCTTCTTCTCGTTCCCTTGGGGGGGGGGGGGGGGGGGGTTCCACCTGAGGGCTATCCTGAGAATGGCACTCGGATCCATTCTGTGGACATGTCCAGTCCATTTCCACCTTCTCCTCTTTACAGCTTCAGATACTGGTTCAATTTCAGTGCGTTAAGCATTAATTAACACAACGCCATCACGATCATTTCCATCATCATGTAAGTGTTAGTTGGGCGGCTATGTGGTCTTGTGGTATGACACTCACCTTCAGACCTAAAGGTCAAGAGCTCGAGTCCCGTTCATGAATGAGAGAACTCACTGGGTGGGGTTACCGACCTTCCATTGCGGGCTGGGAGGTACTTACTACTGTGTCTTCTATCCCACTGTATCTGTCTTCCAATTGACTTCTGTCTTTGTCTTGGAATGAGACTACTTGGTTTTGTCCTGACCCTGGCCGGAGTCCTTGGCTGAGAGGGAAACAGTCGAATGTATAGTTATAGTTTTGTAAATCATCTCTCTGTTACGTACTGCTATTATTATTTTTATTTTTTTTACATATGATTTGTAAACATTCGAGTGTATTCCTTTTAGTGGGATCTTGTGGTTGTGTCTGGCTGAGAATTTTAGGTGATCTCAAACGAAGTACACTGATAGTGTGCTCTTGGAATCTACATCTGTTCCCTATTCGAACTATTCCCCTTTGTCTTTCTTTTTCATCAAGTCCTTTTAAGTGTACATCTAAAATGTTTTTACAATTCAATTATCTTCCTTTTTACTGGCGCTGATATGACCTAAATGTGTTGCAAGCGCCGTAAAATCCTTAAAAACAAAAATAAAGAGAACTCAACTTGCACTGCTCAGAGCAGGACTCGAACCCTGGACCTTCCTGTCTGAAGACGAGTGTCATACCACAAGACCACATAGCCATACTATCTAATATCGTGATCCTCGATTTTTTAAAATAAAGCATTTATATAGGGCAATATCCACTAAACGTGCTCAAAGCGCTTTACAAGGGATCCCAAACCAACAGCAACACTTATCATGTAGGACGAGACAAGACGTCTGTTAGGCAATAATATTACAATCTTTTCCGACAGCGACAACGCTGTTAATGGTCAGGTACTTCTTTTACACATGATTATGTTAGAGAAAATGTGAGTAAAGAGCCTTTTCCAAGAACTCAACTATGCGTCGAACGAGGCTCAAACCCTGGACCTTCCGATCCGATAGCGAGAGTTATACCACAAGTCCACATAGCCTCATATTCACATTTCTTATCAAAGCAATTTGTTTATATACTTGGTTATCTATCTACAGGACTCAAACTCCGTGGAAGACGATATCAGCTCAGCCATCAAGTTTGTGGAAAATTTGAAAACAGCCCTGAGGACTCAAACATTGAGGTAAATCCAAAATCCTTCCCCTCGTGTTCCTACCTTCCTTACGAGGGAAAAAGTAGTATTCCTTTCGAGCCATTAGGCCCATTGATCCAAAGTATATCTCAGTTTCTATAGCGTGAAACGGTCAATAGCAATTGATTGATACCCTTTGACAATAATCTATCGCAATGTACTTTCTGTTGAGGGTGGACAGGGTTGTCAGAAAATAAATCACGACTGCACCCAGGATCGATATTATTATGTGTAATAACCGACGAATTGGAATTCAAATGCTTCTTTCCAAAGTTTTATTCAAATTCAAACGTCCATTCACAGCAGCTACGATCTCAAAACAAGCAAAGAAAGAAAAAACAACCCCCCCCCCCCCCCCAAAAAAAAAAAAAAAAAACAAAGAAAAAAAACAACAACAAAAAAAAACAGTCAACGGTCTTCGTTTCCCTGTGCCCGAAGTGCAGTTATTTATTTGTCCATAGCACACTAATGTTAAGAGGGCTCTCTGCCCGGGACCCAAATCTTCTTATCAAATCACAAACCAAAGGCACATTACTCAACTAATAATACACGTCAAACTCAAACAAAAAGAGTCAAAGCTTAGTTGTCTCCCATAGAGAAGTTTTTAACAATAATATTAGTATGAATATGGGTTGATATTTCAGATGATTTCTTTGTATCTTCTCTAGTTTTGTGGTGGGCTTCGTTGAACAGAATGGATTGCTCTGCCTGTTAGAACTCCTGAGGAAAATGGATTACAATACATCAGAGGGCCCATTTCACACTGGAGTCATAGGATGCATCAAAGCCCTGCTCAACAACTCCGTGAGTTAAAATCTACATCATTGGGATTTATTGAATCGCAACTGGGAGTGTTAGATCTTAATTAAGAGTCGTATTATTCATGGCGTTCAAGTTTATGATGAATTTGTATAGCTTCAAAATCCGTTATGTTTTATGACTATTGTAGTGACTAAGGTGACGATGATGATGATGATGATGATGATGATGATGATGATGATGATGATGATGATGA
Source organism: Berghia stephanieae (assembly GCF_034508935.2). Taxonomy (NCBI): domain Eukaryota; kingdom Metazoa; phylum Mollusca; class Gastropoda; order Nudibranchia; family Aeolidiidae; genus Berghia; species Berghia stephanieae. The sequence goes on along the minus strand of NC_088360.1, from coordinate 136,753,106 downwards.
TGATGATGATAATGATGGTGGTGTTGGTATTGATGATGATGATGATGATGATGATGATGATGATGATGATGATGATGATGATGATGATGATGTAATGATAATGATGAGAAAATTGATGATAATAATGACAATACTTATTTTTTAAAAACAATAACATTAATTCATATCCCTTTGACAATTTTTATTTCAGAAAGGAAGAGCCCACGTGCTAGCCCACCCAGACTGCATCAATACAATATCACAGAGTCTTGCCACAGAAAACATCAAGACGAAAATAGCCGTGCTGGAAATCCTCGGTGCTATCTGCCTCGTTCCGGGAGGTCATAGGAAAGTCCTTACTGCAATGTTACATTTCCAGAAGTTTGCAGGGGAAAGAAGTCGATTCCAAGTAAGTTGTTAACTCATTCAATCCTAAAACAGATTACGTTCGAGCACGGAAATCTTGAACAAGTCGGGACCAGGCCTATTTGTTCGAGATTTTCGTGCTTTTGAGTTTTCCGTATTGAGTATTTTACAAAGGATATTATGAGGAAGAATATGAGGGAGTTAAATGTGGGTGGTCTTGATAAAAGTCATATTATAATGATAACTCTCTGCTATTGTGAACACTGTCAAGAGTCGATAGTGAGACAATTGTTCGAGATTTCCGTGTTGGCCCCTGAAAGTGTTCGAGGTTTTCGTGTTGCCAATACTAACGAAATAGAGGGATTAAAACTGGGAATTGTACCGAATTTGAGATTTCCATGATTTCGAGATTTCCGTACCCGAGTGTATATCTGTAGTTTACCCTGGTTTCTTTTACTATGATTATTTATTACATTTTTCTGAGACACATTATAGACGTAATATCAAAGCTAATGTTTTTAGATTTTGCATGTTAATGATAGTTGAATAAAACTATCTATGTACATGCTCATTTTTAATACATTTTTCCAATTTTGAAAAGTAGCAAAATTCCCCAGGATTGAATGAGTTAATGTCGCTTTTCCTGAATAAATCAAATTAAGAAATTAAGGAGCAGGCACCGATGTAAGATAAAGAACTGAACAAGTGTGTATGAAAGGTGCCAGACAAAACAAGAAAGAAAAATACAAGAAAAAAAACCATCCCAAAAAATCAGTCGACTTCGACTTGGAATCGAACCTCTGACTTTCTGATTACTTTGTTTGGCACCTTTCATATGTACTTGTTTAGATCATTTTCTTGAATATAAACGTTTTCATTTGTGCATTTTGAACAGTGCGCCATGTTTAACGGGAGGGGGGGGGGGGTCCTGATAGCTCAGTTGGTGTAGCACTTGCTTCACATGCAAAGTGACTTAAGATCATCCCAGGTGAAGTCCAGATTTATTTGTTTTTTGTTGACTCTCCTCTCCGCCCAGCAGTAATTGGGTAGCTGGGTCAGTTTGACCTGCAGAAAGCAATGGCTTTCCTGTTGTTTGAATATGAAAAGAGGGGAGACACAATAATGTTTGGGCCAATATCTATGTGTACATATATGCAAGTCTGACATCCGAACTCACTTATGGGCCTAGTTTAACGTTGTTATAATGGACAATGTTTTACATAATTTTTTAAAAGATTTCCATTACAACAATGAGCCCATAAGGAATGGGTTATCAGACCTGCAAATAAGTACACGTCGGTATTATCCAATGTTTTGATATTGAAGGATCATTACTAAAATTAACAAAAGTTCTACCAATTAAATCTTTGTAAGAATTCAAAAATTTGAGATAATATATATATATATATATATATATATATATATATATATATATATATGTATAATTTATATATATATATATATATATAATATTATATGAGAGAGAGAGAGAGAGAGAGAGAGAGAGAGAGAGAGAGAGAATGAGAAAGAGAGTATTTATCATCTTTAAGAACATTTTACAATTTTCCAATTGGTCAGATATTAATCTGTGACTTGGACAGAAGTACCGGAAAGTACAAAGAGGAAGTCGCTCTGAAGACTGCCATCATGTCCTTTGTCAACGCTGTGCTCAAGTATGGTGCTGGAAATGTGAGTGTCTATGCATTAATCACTTTGTGTTGTCATAAATATCATCATCATCACAATCATCAATATCATCGTCGTCGTCATCATCAACACCATCATCAACATCATCATCATCATCATCATCATCATCATCATCATCATCATCATCATCATCAATCTCATTGTTGAAATCATTCCTCTCTCTCTATTACATATTCTTCCCCTCATTGATTTGATTTGATTTTTGTTCCAGGATCATTTGGAATTTCGTCTCCATTTACGATACGAATTCCTAATGCTGGGTATTATACCAATTATGAAGAAACTCAGGTCCCATGGGAACACCACCCTAGACAGGTAATTCTTTTTAATAGTAAAATTGCAGCTATTTATTAAATTTGTTTGTCTTACGTATAACGCTATTTGGATCTTTTACGTTGATCGTCAATGGGATTTATAACTGGGATTGGGGTGAGTTTTAAAACGATTTTTTTAAAAATTACTTTTGAATAATTAACAATTGTCGTATGTGAGGCATGAAGTCGTGAATGTCCTCATAGTGACACTATGTCTGACCAACGGGTACTTAATTGCAGGTCTGATAATCCAAATTTTTATGGGCTCATTGTTGTAATGGAAATACGATTAAACAAACACAAAATATTGTCTATGACGATGATGGTGATGATGTCCATTATAATCGTGTTAAATCAAGCCTACAATTGCGTTTGATTATCAGAAATGTAAATAAGAGCTTGTCATGTCTCACCCGTTCATGGCCTTATACCTATTGATTGAATGTGTGTGTGTGTGTGTGTGTGTGTGTGTGTGTGTGTGTGTGTGTGTGTGTTTGTCTGACATCAAAAGAATGAAAATTAGTATCTTGTAAATTATTAATCAAAAGTTCAAGAGTAACCAATATATTATAAGATAAGATAACATGAACGTTATTTATCCATTTCTGGAAATTTTCATTGGGTATTGCCATAGACTAATGCATTTATGAAAATAATTAAGCAAATAAATAAGAAGAAAGAAATACAATGACATGGAAGTAAACCAACAAAAAGCTTTACAAAACTAAACACACATTTAAAAAAATATTTTTAAAAACAATCAAATCTCTCATACTCCCAAATTCCCTCCCACCTCTCTCTCTCTCTCTCTCTCTCTCTCTCTCTCTCTCTCTCTCTCTCTCTCTCTCTCTCTCTCTCTTTCTCTCTCTCTCTCTCTCTCTTTCTCTCTCTCTCTCTCTCTCTCTCTCTCACACACACACACACACACACCGACCAACAAACAAACATTCTTCTTCTCTCATATCACCCTAATTCCGTACCTTTTTATGAAAGTGTTTTCGTTGATAATGAATATTTATTAAAACATCTTTTAATAATCTTCATTTCATTGAATTCTGAATGTTTATACAGCTTTCTCATTTATTTTCACAGACATTTAGACTTTTTCGAAATGGTTCGTAATGAAGATGAAAAGGAGATTGCCAAGAGATTTGATGGAGTGAGTATTTTGTTTTTGAAATTTTTAGATACTTTCATATATTTTTTCTTGACAGTCAACAAGTGTTTTCAATATTTTTCGATTTTAACTGAAAATATGGTATTCTATCACCTCCCTTCAATGTGAGAACGGATACCACCGCCATCCTTATAAGGTCAAATTGTGTGGCTTGGTAGATCAGCTTTACAGTGTCTCGTCTGGCCACAAATGTCAAGCAACATTAAGCTTGGTCAGTAGATGGATAGGTGACAGTGATTGTTGAAAATCCCGGTCCTGACGTTGTGTCCTTGGATAGGCACTTAACACACATTACCACACTTGACTCAGTTGTGAATGATTACCTGGCTATTGGCAATGATGGATATTGTAATAGTTTTAGTGGCATTTCCTGCCCATCAATGTTTTTGTTTATTCATCTTAACAACGCCACTACTACATTATTTCATTCATCCTGTTTTGCTGATAAAGGGGAACCCTGAAACGTCCGTTTTATTTGTTTTCGTATATTTAATTGAAGCTTACATTCAATTTCACATTGTTACATTTCTCCTAATACACACAAGCGGATATGGTTTTGTAATGTATTATTGTTTACATTTACAGACTCATGTGGATTCCAAGAGTGCAACGTCCATGTTTGACATCATCAGAAAGAAACTTCATTTGTCGACAGCTTACCCAAGCCTCCTTTCGATTCTCTACCATATGCTGTTGATACCATGTACGCGTGTGTCACCGAGACGGTGATATTTCTACATTAATTATTTTTAAACGCTTTGATGTGTTTTTTTCTGGAAAGAGTTACAGAAGTGTGTAGTATTGTAGCTGTTATCATTGTTATGATGATGATGATGATGATGATGATGATGATGGTGATGATGATTCGCAGTGCTGCACTGCGGCTGATGCCTGGATTAATCCAGTTTTCCCTTGGCATACACCCTAGAGACAAATCTTCCCTATGGGATGAATAAAGGGAATTTTTTTTTTTTTTTAAGTAGTATTAAAAGATTGTTAGTACAAAAAAAGGACATCAAACAGACGACTATATTGTAAAGTGCAATGATCATGGTAAATCCTTGGAAATACGTTGTATAAATGTTCATATTTATTTTATTTTTTAAAATAGAAATAATGACAGAGAAACATTGTCAGTGAAATGAATAAGTAAAATAAAACTTATGGATCAAGATGTTTTTATTTGTAGTAAATTTTGTCATTAAACATGTTTTATTAAAGTAAGTATTATCTTTAAAGATCATATTTCTCCGGATTATTTTTTACTAGGTAATTGCTTAATTAAATTTAATGATTTTGTTTGAAAAAAAAAAAAACAAAAACAAAAAAAAAAACAAAAAAAAAAAACTGATTGATATTCTATCCCCTGTCTGTCTTCAGATGGAAAGAATGACGTCCTACAAGTCTGGCCATTATTAGACAAAATTGTACAACAATTAGTTTTACAGTTGAAAAAAGGGGAAGATCCAGATGGAATTCCATTGCCAGAGATAAATGTCAAACAACTTATCAGGCAGTGAGTGGCGAGTGTTAGATATTATTATTTTAACTTATTTAGAGAGAGAAGAGAGAGAGAGAGAGAGAGAGAGAGAGAGAGAGAGAGAGAGAGAGAGAGAGAGAGAGAGAGAGAGAGAGAGAGAGAGAGAGAGCTATTCTGACAAAACCCAAAAAAAATGCTTTTTTTTTAACGCTATAATTTGTATAAATTAAAACTTTGATGTTTGAGGTATCAATTTTGATATTTGGTGTCAACATTGATAAAAGTGTCACCGTATGTCCTCTTATAATGATCAGATTAACAGGGTTCAAGTACTTTATAGCCTACCACACCCCTTTTTTTTTTATGTGGTATGACACTTGCCTTCGGACTGGAAGGTCCAGGGTTCAAATCCTGCTCTGAGCGGGGCATAGTTTACTCCTTGGAAAAAGACCCTTTACTCACATTCTCTCACTATATTCAGTGTAAAATGAGTACCTGGCCATTAACAGCATTTTCTCTGTTAGAAAAAAAAACAAAAAAAAAAAAAAACAACTGTTAAACTGCCTAACAGGCATGATGTCTCATCCTGCATGTTATATGTGCTGTTGAATAAGGGCCCCTTGTAAAGCGCTTTGAATAATAGCGCTATATAAAAGCTCATGTTGTTTTGTTTTTTTGTTTTTAAAAAAATTTGTTTCTTTTATTCTTCACACTGAAAGTTAAGTCAATTTTTAGCATGTATTCACTCTGAACTCATACCAGATTGATGAGGTGGGACACTTTTAATATTTGGAAAACTATTTATAGAAATTAAAAGAGTTATTCAATATTTACCTCTAAAGACTGGCGAGTGAGACAGATATCAAGAGTTACCAGAACAAGTTAAGGGAAGCTGAGAAAGCACAGGATGACCTCTTAGCAAAGGTGGCCAAAAAGGAACGAGAATGTGAAATACGCTTGGAGGAGAAGGTGAGTTGGCATTTCAAACATTGGTTTGGAATTTTTAATTTTAAAATTATGAAAGTACTCAAAATTCAGAGATGTAGTCGCCTTATCATTCTTTAAGGAATATAAATAATCCATCAAGGATGAATTCGTCTTTAGTGTTTCATTCATAGTGTTTTGTTGCCGATGGGGAAACCTGAAACGTCCACATCATGTCTTTATGAATTAAGTTGAAGCTTCCATTGGACTATTATTATTTATTTCTACAAGTTTGTGGATCATTTATCTATATCAAGTATTAATTTATTGGCCAATTTTTAAAAAAATGTTTTCAATTAAAAGACATTTTTAGATTCAGAATGGAGATCAATACATATTCCTTTGGTACACTATGTCACTGGTTTTTAGTGACGATTTGCGGCCTGTCGTGGGTTTATATAACCATGGTGAGTAGTATTCATAGGACGACTGAGAGGCGTTGTCCACACAAGCCTAACAACAGGTTTGAAGAACAACAACTTGTGGTTGCCTTAAGCTAATTTCCCATTGAAACTTAAGCTCGTTCTACAGTAACGTGACACAATATTTTAGTTACTGGTAACTATTGTCTATAATAACCATTTATAGTAAACTGATTGCTATTGTCGGTAATAACCATTTATAGTAAATTGATTGCCATTTTCTGTAATAACCAACAATACAGGATGAACTGATGACGACCATGAACATGATGAAAAGTAAACTGGACAAAGAAGTGGCTGCTCATGCCGAGACAAGACAGCAATTACAATCGCTGCTCAGTCGTGTGGAGGAAATTAGACTGCAGGTGAGAGGCTTCTGCATTCATGATTTACATTCTTGTTCTTGATACATTTATCAGTATTATTGTAGATTGATTGTGGAGAAGATTGACAGTATCCTTTATTAATGGAAAACACTTGGATAAAGAAGAGAAAATTGTGGACCAATAAGAGGTGTTGACTTAAAGCATAAGTTGACTTTAAGAGTATTGACTATATGCGGATCTCACTGTATGTTCTTTTGTTCTTGATGAATTTATCAGTATTAATGTACAGGTATTTGGAGCAATCATTTTATTCCTAAAATAAAAGATAATAGAAAATCGTGTCATTAATGAATTGTTAAACCTTTAAAAAAAAAAATTCTGTTTGGGTTTGATTGATTTTTTTTTCTGGAAAGGGGGCTGGGGCGGGGTGTGGCGAGACAAAAGACTGTGCAGCAGCAGATGTCTTTTAAATGTTCCTTGGACAGAAAAATAAAGTTTGATTAAAACACTGTTTTAAAAACAATGTAATCATGAATGAAATGTAACCATTAAATATAAATCAGACACAATTCTATTTCCCAATTTCTAGATATTATATAATTTGATTGTTTTCCCCAGCTTGACACGGAAAGAGGTGAAAAACAAAAACTTCAAAATCTTGTACAAAATGGAACTCTAGATGACCTCAAACTCACAGCGTCTTCAATCATATCCAGTATTGATGCTTCTGTACACAATGGAGACTTACCTCCCCCTGGCCCTCCCCCTCCCCCTCCGCCTCCTCCAATGGGTGTTCCTCCCCCTCCTCCTCCCCCTGCTCCTGGTGCTCCTCCTTTACCTTCCAGCTTTGGTAAGATTGAAATTGTTTTGTTTTTTTTTCTGCCTTTATCTATAATGACAAACCATCTCAATTCAATATTACACATTGTCGTCGATTTCACATACTTTATCATATCATTAAAAAAAAAAGTATCGTCACTGTGCTTAGTATTGAAGAATGTTATATGCTATCATAAAAGTTAGAATTATGATTCATCCCAAAACAAGTTATTTCTAGCTGTTTTAGAAAATACATAAATAATATATAACATATTATTATATTCTGTATATCATTAAAGTGACCAAACGTCACTTACGATCATTTGTGAAATCAATGACGACATGTTTCAACACTTTTGCACCGACTTCATTTTGATACAAGTTTATATAACAACAAACCCAAAGAACCAGTCAGATAAGTTTGATTTATTTACAAGAGCATGTCTTGATTTTAAAGATCTGTTTAAGAATTAGTTCACTTGTCTTAAATCTTTGAATTTATTCAAATTTATTTACATTTGTGTCACGTTTGTTCAGGTTCCTCTGGCCTTTCCTCAAAGCTAAAGGGCAACCCAAAACCAAACGTGCCAATGAAATCTTTTAACTGGACAAAGCTAACAGAGGTTGGTGTCATCAGTTCTTGAATAATCCATACTTTATAATCTTTTTGTTTACCTTTTGTTTTGCTTTGTTTTTGTTTGTTTTGTTTTTGTTTGTTTTCTTTTTGTTTTTTGGGGGTTTTTTTGGTTTAAATTTTAAAAATTTGTTAAAAATATCTTTCCAATAAAATAAATCGCTGAGATATAAGATATATACAATATTAGTCGTGATTATTTTATACTTCCATGTTCTATAAATAGTATCAATCAAACTGACATTTTGTTTTCTTTTCAGAAACAAATCACCGGGACAATATGGAATGACATGAACCATTCTAAGGTGAAAGCGAGTTTCGATTCTGAAAAGAAACTTTGTCTGATTTCTTGTTTACTTTATTTTAAATCAAACAAAATGTGTCATTATGATTTGATGAAATAGATATGCGATAAGAAAAGAGAAAATGAAATGGACAGGAATGACGGCAACAGGAATGACGATCCTATCAATTGCCTGCTTTTGAATAGGATGCTAATATATTGCAAAATATATTCCACCAAATCTAGGGGACCAAGCTTGGGAAATACAGTGGTAGGAAAAATCTCAACTGCACACTGGATCAATATATACCAATCCTTTGTTTGAGTGGATAGCGCTCTACCAACTGAGCTATTGGGACCTCAGCTCCATGCATGGGCCATAAGACTCGAGAAAGATAGAGACAGAGATTGAGAGAGAGAGAGAGAGAGAGAGAGAGAGAGAGAGAGAGAGAGAGAGAGAGAGAGAGAGAGAGAGAGAGAGAGAGAGAGAGAGAGAGAAGCAGATTGGGAGAGGGAGGGAGATATGAAATTGCTATTTTTATTTGTATTCCTCACAAAAGTTATCTTCAAGATTCATAATTAGTTTTTACCACTTTTTTGTATTCTAGATATACACTTACCTCGACCTGGAAGATTTTCAGAAAAGTTTTTCAGCCTATCAGAAAAATACAACGGACGAGAATGAAGACGATCACAAAAATTCCAACAAACCAAAGACACAAGTTTTGACTGTCGTGGATGGACGCAGAAGTCAGAATTGTAACATTCTACTCTCTAAGCTCAAACTGACAAATGGAGAAATTGCTAAAGCTGTCTTGAATGTAGATGAGGGAGAAGATCTACAAAAGGATATGGTGGAACAGGTAATGTCCCTTGGTATTATTGTTTTACTTTTGCTTTTTTTTTTCTTTGGTTATTCTGACTTTTCCTTTGTTTTTTGTTTTTAAGCACGTCAAAGTCTATAGTAATAATAACATATCTTACCAGAAGCTTCATTTTGTTCTTTACAAGTTCTGGAGTGCAAAAAAGATTTGTTCACTTTTATCTGACATGGAAAAAGAAAACAAGTACGGGCAATAAGAATCTTGTCACAATTTTTTTCTAAGGCGAGTTGAAATAATGCAGGTATTTTTGGAATTATTTTTTTGTTTGTATTTTTTTGTTTTGTTTCTTTTCACAGAGATAATTTTTTTGAAAATGAAAGCTTTTGAACAGAATATACAAACAAACCTTACCTATTGTTTGATTTGCTTCAACCGACATGTACTCACTTGCAGGTCTGTTAACCCAAATTGTTATGGGCACATTTTTGTAGTGGAAATACTCTGAAACCAACGAAAAACACTGTCAATTACAACAATATTAAAGCAAGCCCATATTTACATTCGGTTATCAGAAGAAATGCAGATATGTATGTATAGGCTTCAACTGTGCTAAATGATTCCAAACTTTGATATTTTATCAGTCATTTTCTAAACTTTTCTCACAGTTGAACTACTAGCAAAAATATCAACAGGGTTGATCTGATTTGTATACTTTAAGGTCCATATTTTCACCACGAAATGAAATGGAAGCTTCAATTTATTAAACGAAGACAGATAATGTGGATGTTTCGGGTTTCCCCTTTATGAACAAAACACTAAGGAGGAATAAGAGATGTGAGAATGCCATAGTAAAGGTCACCTTAACAACGCCAGTCTCATTTCTCTCATTAAATGTATTAAATCTTCCTTTTCATTTTCTATTGTTGTTTATTTCTTCGATCTTCACACAGCAATATTTCCATTGTTCATATATTCATTGCATGTTATATAACAATATATACCATGTCAATCATTTTAATGACTGACTATTCTTTGATATTTTTTCCCCCTGATCCAATTTGATTTCAGCTTCTAAAGTTTGTCCCAACGGCAGAGGAAGTCCAACTTTTGTCCGAGTACGCTCATGAGATCGATAACATGGCAAGGGCAGATAGGTTTTTATTTGAAATGAGCAAGTAAGTTCTCTTTTGTTTTCCTTCAATTATCATCATTATGTCATGGTTCTTTTAAATACATCTGAGCCCCAAATTTTTTCTCAATGAGTATCATCATAGTGAAAATCCACTTATCTTTAGAAAACAGTTAAAAACTGAGCTTTTCTGTAGGGCATATAATTTAGACTCTTAGTATGTATTTTGTTATATATTATGTTATCATCGAATTTATGTGGTTTTTAACATGCCAGTTCTATATTTGTATATCATACATGATGTGTTGATGTAAAGCGCCAGTGAGCAATTCTAAATTGGAACTAGGCGCTATATATATTCATTATATTATATTATTATTATCATCATCATCATTATTATTATTATTATTATTATTATTATTATTATTATTATTATTATTATTATTATTATTATTATTATTATTATCATCTTCATTATTATTATCATTATTGTCATCATTGCTGTTTTTATATTTATTTCTGTTATTGTTATTATTACAGAATCACTCATTATGAGCAAAGGCTAAATGCTCTCTATTTCAAGAAGAAGTTCCAAGAACGTCGGTTAGATTGTAAACAGAAAATTGAAGGTAAATTCGGATTTCAAATTTCATTAATTTAGATTCGAAACTATCTGTGATATACCTAAAAGTCATAAACAAAAATGAATAGAACAGCTTCAAAAAAGAAAGAACAAAATACCAAACATGGAACGCTTCGGGCTCAAAACCCTTCTTCAGCCGCAACAAAAAAAATAATAAAGACATAAATACATTACTAAATTCCCGATTGACGACAGAGAAATTTGGTAGGTCCTCTCTGTAGAAGAAAAAGCTATTGTTGGTTGTTGTAACTGAGTGTGTATCGTGGGGAAAAGGGGGGGGGGGGGGGTCTATTCGAAATGTGTTTATATACAAAAGGAGTTGAGAGAGTGGGGAAATGGAGAGATAGAAAAAGGGTAGGGGAAATGAATAGTGATTTAACAATTAATTAATTACAAATGGATGCATCTCCTTTTCAGCCGTTTTTGAAGCTAGCAAAGAAATTTACCGGAGTCGAAGACTGAAGAAAGTCCTTGAACTTGTGTTAGCCTTGGGAAACTACATGAATAAAGGTCAAAGGGGCTCAGCCTTGGGCTTCAAAATGTCAAGTCTCAACAAAATGATTGACACGAGGTCAAGCACAAACAAGAATATGACGCTCCTGCATTACTTTGTGGATGTTAGTGACAAAAAGGTAGGTAACAATAATAATAATAATAATAATAATAATAATAATAATAATAATAATAATAATAATAATAATAATAATAATAATAATATAATAATAATAATATAATAATAATAATAATAATAATAATAAATAATAGTAATAATAATAATAGTAATAATAGTAATAATAATAATAATGATAATAATAATAATAATAATAATAATAATAATAATAATAATAATAATAATAATAATAATAATAATAATAATAATCATCATCATCATCACCATCATCATCATCATCATCATCATCATCATCACAACAACAACCTTCCTAATATTTCCGTTACCATCGTTCACTTTCACCATTCCCCTATTACACCATCACCATCCTCATCATACTCCATATTATATTATTAGGTGAAAGAAAAATACATGTATATAGATTATTATATACATGTAGGTTTGGGTTGTTTTTGTTTGTTTTGTTTGTTTTTTTTTGTCTTAATAAAAACATTCACATGTGAAAGGTGAAAGTTCTTCATTTTTCAAACAGCATCTTAAAACCAATATTTTTCATTCTGCTTATCATGATTTTCTGTGAACTTTGAACTGTACTTGAGTGACTGTTGTGGTGCTTATGTAGTCAAATGAATGAACGATTGTAAAGTGTCTTTGAGCATCATGTGTCGATACTGCCGCTCTATCAAACAATAATAATAATAATAATAATAATAATAATAATAATAATAATAATGATAATAATATATAATAATATAATAATAATAATAATAATAATAATAATAATAATAATAATAATAATAATAATAATAATAATATAATAATAATAATAATAATAATAATAATAATAATAATAATAATGATAATAACATGGCTTGAAAATAATATGTGATTCTCTGGATAAACAATGTAAAGAATGTATAAAACACTTTAAGCTCGTTTTTTACAAATCTGATATCTGAACGCAATTATCAGATTTTAAAAAATTGTTGTAATAAAGAACAGTTTGCATTGGCATTGTAGCTTTTGCATCACAACAAAGGAGTCCACAGGTAATCCTTCAGTGTTCAGAGCCTTTAGGTTAACAGAGGTGGAGTTTGTCCTGGTTTCCGTAGCATTAAAAAGACAATAGCAATTGCTTGCTACCCTTTTGATACAACACTGGTCTATCGCAAAGGAATTTTCTAACAGACCCAGCTACCCAATCACTGCTGGGTGGACAGGGGGAAGGGGGGGGGGGCAGAAGAAAGTCTTGACTGCGCTGGGATCAATCTCATTTTCTTTTCTTGGGAAGCAAGTGCTCTACCAACTGAGCTATCGGATCCCCAATGGATTCCACAAGGTCTGTGCTTAATATGTTTACTGTATTGATTTCTATTTGTAGGTGTTTCCCCTTTTATAAAAAAAATTACACTTAAGATGATGCATATTTGACTCATTTCATTTTATTCAAAATCATTTTCAGTTCAGTGATATCGTCAAATTAGACCAAGATCTACCTCACGTTCATGATGCTGCCAAAGTGAAGTAAGTAGAAATTACCTTCCCTTTGAGAAAACGTGTGATTAAACGTCTTCACATTTGCAACTTTGACAATTCATTTGTGTCGTTGTCTTTTTCTCCGTAACAAAAGATAAATGGTTTGAATCCTGACTTAAAAGAATGGGCTTTACAAGTATTTACAGTTTATAGATTACACATCAGACTCAATTTTATACACGATAGCTTTAAGTTTGACAGAGAGAGAAGAACAGAATAAAATATAAAAAATATAGATCACTTGATTTAAATTTAAATCAGGTTTCTCAATGTAAGAATCAGAATAAGCCATCATTGTTAAATTATTTGGAATGATCTATGACTTTTGTTATTCTTATACATTATTTGTAACACACTTCTATCTATTTCAATTTTTGTTTGTTTTTCTTTGTAGTTTTACAGATTTGAGTAAAGAGATTACCAACCTCAAAAAGGGACTTCAAAATATTGAAAAGGTAACTTTTGTTTTCGTTTTATCTCTGCACAGCTTGCTCCCATAGTGGGCAGGAGGTCACGCTGTGTCTTCTATCCCCTATATCTGTTTTCCGAGTTGCTTTCTATCTCTGTCTTGGAATGGGATTGCTTAGTTTTGTCCTAGCCATGGCTGGTGTCCTTGACTGGGAGGCAAGCATTCAAATATATAGAGTTATAGTTTCGGGAGATGATTTTTTTTTCTTTATAAATCATCTCTCTGTTATGTTTACTGTAAACATTTGAGTGTACTCCTCTTAGTGAGATCATTGCTGGTGTCTGGATGAGACTTTAAGGTGATCTCCTTGGAATCAATGTCTGTTCCCTATTTGAACCAATTCCCCTTTGTCTTGCTTTTTCTTGGGTGCTTTGTAAATATAGAATATTTTGACTATTCCATTTTCTTCTTTTTACTGGTGCTGATATGAACTAAATGTGTCGCAAGCGCTGTAAAACCCTTAAAAACAAAAACAAACATCTGCATAGCTTGCGTAGAATGGTTTTTAATACCAGATTTTAGCAATAAATATGTTTTAAAAACCCACAACTTGATTTAAGTTTGTCAATACAGCGCTTAAAAACAGATTACATTTTATGCACAAAAAAAAAATAAAATAAAAAATTATTGCATGGTGTCAAGTATTTCACATTATCAGCTTCTATTTTAAATTGTATTTCGAGTATTTAGCATCTGTTGTTTTTTTAAAAATATGTTTCATTGGATTTCTTTTCAGTTGCATGTAAAATCAAGAGCACATCTATGTAAAATATTCAGTCAGTAAGACATGTCTAATTAATTGACATTCTACACTCGTATTTCATTACAGGAGGTGGAGTATTTTGAAAACAAAATGAGCTCCCTGAGCCAAGACAAATTTGTGACTGTCATGAAAGATTTCTGTACTGTGGCTGCCTATAACTTTTCCTCTGTGGATGAGTCGTGTACTGAGATGAAACAAAAGGTAGGAGAATACCCATTGAATCAAACATGTGATATTGACAGTATTTTTCTTCTTCTTCTTCTTCTTCTTCTTCTTCTTCTACTTCTTCTTCTTCTTCTGATTATTATTATTATTATTATTATTATTATTATTATTACTACTACTACTACGACTACTACTACTTCTACTACTACTATTACTACTACTACTACTACTACTACTACTACTACTACTACTACTACTATTATTATTATTATTATTCATCATCATCATCATCATCATCATCATCATCATCATCATCATCATCATCATCATCATTATTATTATTCATATTAGAGAAAATTCTTTCAAAACGTTTCGAGCAATGATTTTTACTTTCCATTTAATTTAAACGCTACAAAAACCAGGATAAACTTCGGCCGCAAGGGTCTTTTTGTTTAGAGGGACTCCTTTTTTACTTTCTCTCTTTGATTTGCTTTTTTTGTGTGTTTTTTTTTTAATTTTCAGTACGAGAAAGTTGTGAAGT
Source organism: Berghia stephanieae (assembly GCF_034508935.2). Taxonomy (NCBI): domain Eukaryota; kingdom Metazoa; phylum Mollusca; class Gastropoda; order Nudibranchia; family Aeolidiidae; genus Berghia; species Berghia stephanieae. The sequence continues at coordinate 136,737,914 of NC_088360.1, read as the reverse complement.
CATTTAGTGAAGATCCTTCCCAGATGCAACCTGAGGAGTTTTTTGGAGCCATCGATTCCTTCATGGTGGCCATGATGGATGCCAGGAACGAAAACGTCAAATTCAAAAAATTAAAAGAGGAGGAGGAAAAAAGGAAAACATTGGAAGATCAGGTATTCTACTCGCGCATGTGTGTTTGTGTGTGAGGGAGGGAGGGAGAGAGACAGAGAGAGAGAGAGAGAGAGAGAGAGAGAGAGAGAGAGAGAGAGAGAGAGAGAGAGAGAGAGAGAGAGAGAGAGAGAGAGAGAGAGAGAAGCAGAGAGGGGGGGGGAGAGATTGAATTCAAATGGTGTCACTGGTATTTGTAAAATTTAATTTGTGTGTGTGTGTGTGTGTGTGTGTGTGTTAAACAAATAGTTTTGAAAACTACAGGTCACTGTTGAGTTGATGAACAAGAGGTTAGGATTTCAAACTATCAAACTAATGTTGACCTTTATCTTTGTTATTCATGCTTCAAATATTTACTTTTTTGCTTAATTATTTCCATTACATAGATTGAGCTAATCTTGTCATAATTGAAGAAATGTGTGGCTGGCTGAGGAAACCTGGAAAGATGCGCAAATTTCATAAATTGAGTTATGTATGCAGTGGTGTAGATCACATCTTTCTGATCATTTACCACTTTAAATTTTATTTCTGTCTATTAGAACCCAAGTTATGAATTTTTTTTCTGAATACAATTTGTTGCGGTGGGAAACATCATATCTCAATTTGAAGCTTGCTGCATCTTCCCGGTTTCTCAGCCAGCCTCACAATTTTTAAGCAAATTATGATGGTAAAACTAAATATAAAAATGTCCTATTTGATTATGCAAATTGTATATTTTGTTCTATATATATTTACAACTTAATTTTCCTGTTCTTTCAACCAGCTTAAAAAGGAAAGAGAGAAGAGGATTCTATTGAGACGAGCCAGCAGTGCAACAGACCAGACAACAAAACCAAATGTCGTTGAGAATGGAAATAAAGGTAAGTGAAGAACAAACAAAAAAAAAATAAAGAAGAAAAAAAAAGACTAACTAAAATCAAAATAAAAAACAACGAACGTAGCCATTTCCTCTTGGTAAGATAAAAAGATCAATAACCAAATTATTATATTTCAAAGCGAGGTTTGAAGTTTAGAAAAGTAAGCGACCATGAAGCTGAACATTCTCTCGTTTGTGGTATCAATGGCTAGGGCTGGGTGCGGTTCCTGACCTCCCATAGTGGGCAAGGATGCACTGACTGCGTCTTCTATCCCCCTATCTGTTTTCCAACATGCTGTCTGTCTTTATCTTGGGATGAGATTACTTGGTTTTGTCCTGGCCCTGGACGAATACACTGGCTGGGAGGGAAACAGTCAAATGTATAGTTAGAGTTTTGGGAGATGATGTTTTTTGTCTTGTAAATCATCTCTCTGTTAAGCACTGTATTGTTTTGTTTGTATATTTATATATGATGTGTAAACATTTGAGTGTATTCCTCATACTGGGACCTGTGCTTGTTCTGGATGAGACTTTTAGGTGATTTCAAACTAAGTACTTTGATGGTGTGCTCTGGGAATTCACATGTTTTCTATTTGAACCAATTCCCCTTTGAAGGAAGGTTTCTCTCTAAAATAAATGGCATTTCTGTAGTGCATCATCCCCCATGATGCTCTCTCGGTCTTTGCCATATTCATCAATAATCTTCTTATTTTCAAGGTTCACATGACTTATTTTCAATTAATCTTAAGGTCGTTCTCCTCTCAAACAAAATTTTTCAACTGGCTGTCAACTTAATAGAATTAACAAATTGGGTGAATTATCTGAAAAAGACACAAACTATTGACCATTGAAATAAATTATATGACCAATCACAGTATTTTTTATCTCTTTGAAATAATATAATTATTCAAAGGATTATTTATTTTTTTGTTGTCAACAATTATTTTGGAAATATTTTTGTGTTTTGTTTTTCAAACAGGTGAATTTGATGACTTGATATCAGCTTTACGAACAGGAGATGTGTTTGGAGAGGACATGGCAAAATTGGCAAAAAGAAACAGACGGCGTGCAAACAATGGGAAAGACTTTGCTAGAGAAAGAGAAGGAAGCATTCATTAGATTCTGTTATAAATTCGCAAAAAATTTAATTATTTTTTTTTTAAAACCCACCAAAAATAAACCAGTGTGAAAACAATGAAATATATTTTTAAAAACCGAGTTACTACAAAGTTATCATTCATAACTTTTTAAAAGCTTGATGTCATTTTCATTGCAATCCTTGGAATGTCATTTCAAGTCAAACACCGACTGAATAATTATTTTACTGGGCAGGGCTCAATTTTACTCTAGTCTGACATATTGTTTTTACCAAGTTGACTGGGTGAGATTCCTGACCTCCCATAGTAGGCACGGAGGCACTTACGGTGTCTTCTATCCCCCTATATCCTGGGTGAGATTCCTGACCTCCCATAGTAGGCACGGAGGCACTTACGGTGTCTTCTATCCCCCTATATCCTGGGTGGGATTCCTGACCTCCCATAGTAGGCACGGAGGCACTTACGGTGTCTTCTATCCCCCTATATCCTGGGTGAGATTCCTGACCTCCCATAGTAGGCACGGAGGCACTTACGGTGTCTTCTATCCCCCTATATCCTGGGTGAGATTCCTGACCTCCCATAGTAGGCACGGAGGCACTTACGGTGTCTTCTATCCCCCTATATCCTGGGTGGGATTCCTGACCTCCCATAGTAGGCACGGAGGCACTTACGGTGTCTTCTATCCCCTATATCCTGGGTGAGATTCCTGACCTCCCATAGTAGGCACGGAGGCACTTACGGTGTCTTCTATCCCCTATATCCTGGGTGAGATTCCTGACCTCCCATAGTAGGCACGGAGGCACTTACGGTGTCTTCTATCCCCCTATATCCTGGGTGGGATTCCTGACCTCCCATAGTAGGCACGGAGGCACTTACGGTGTCTTCTATCCCCCTATATCCTGGGTGGGATTCCTGACCTCCCATAGTAGGCACGGAGGCACTTACGGTGTCTTCTATCCCCCTATATCCTGGGTGAGATTCCTGACCTCCATAGTAGGCACGGAGGCACTTACGGTGTCTTCTATCCCCTATATCCTGGGTGAGATTCCTGACCTCCATAGTAGGCACGGAGGCACTTACGGTGTCTTCTATCCCCCTATATCCTGGGTGGGATTCCTGACCTCCCATAGTAGGCATGGAGGCACTTACGGTGTCTTCTATCCCCTATATCCTGGGTGAGATTCCTGACCTCTCATAGTAGGCACGGAGGCACTTACGGTGTCTTCTATCCCCCTATATCCTGGGTGAGATTCCTGACCTCTCATAGTAGGCACGGAGGCACTTACGGTGTCTTCTATCCCCCTATATCCTGGGTGAGATTCCTGACCTCTCATAGTAGGCACGGAGGCACTTACGGTGTCTTCTATCCCCCTATATCCTGGGTGAGATTCCTGACCTCTCATAGTAGGCACGGAGGCACTTACGGTGTCTTCTATCCCCCTATATCCTGGGTGAGATTCCTGACCTCTCATAGTAGGCACGGAGGCACTTACGGTGTCTTCTATCCCCTATATCCTGGGTGAGATTCCTGACCTCCCATGGTAGGCACGGAGGCACTTACGGTGTCTTCTATCCCCCTATATCCTGGGTGAGATTCCTGACCTCTCATAGTAGGCACGGAGGCACTTACGGTGTCTTCTATCCCCCTATATCCTGGGTGAGATTCCTGACCTCTCATAGTAGGCACGGAGGCACTTACGGTGTCTTCTATCCCCCTATATCCTGGGTGAGATTCCTGACCTCCCATAGTAGGCACGGAGGCACTTACGGTGTCTTCTATCCCCCTATATCCTGGGTGAGATTCCTGACCTCTCATAGTAGGCACGGAGGCACTTACGGTGTCTTCTATCCCCCTATATCCTGGGTGGGGTTCCTGACCTCCCATAGTAGGCACGGAGGCACTTACAGTGTCTTCTATCCCCCTATATCCTGGGTGAGATTCCTGACCTCCCATAGTAGGCACGGAGGCACTTACGGTGTCTTCTATCCCCCTATATCCTGGGTGAGATTCCTGACCTCCCATAGTAGGCACGGAGGCACTTACGGTGTCTTCTATCCCCCTATATCCTGGGTGGGGTTCCTGACCTCCCATAGTAGGCACGGAGGCACTTACGGTGTCTTCTATCCCCCTATATCCTGGGTGAGATTCCTGACCTCCCATAGTAGGCACGGAGGCACTTACGGTGTCTTCTATCCCCCTATATCCTGGGTGGGGTTCCTGACCTCCCATATTGGGCATGGAGGCACTCACTGTCCTCTATCCCCTTATATCTGTTTTCCAACATGCTTTCTGTTTTGTCTTCGAATGAGATTAGCTTGGTTTTGTCCTGGCCCTGGTCAGACCCTGACTGGGAGGGAAACAGTCGAATTTTTAGAGTTTTGGAAGATATTTTTTTTGTCTTGTAAATCATCTCTCTGTTATGCATTGTATTATTTTTGTTTCACATATATTATGATTTGTAAACATTTGAGTGTTTTCCTCAGTAAGTACCTGTGCTTCTGTCAGGATGAGACACTAAGGTAATCTCAAAGTACAATGACAGTGTGCTCTTGGAATCGACACCTGTACTCTATTTGAAACAGTTTCCCTTTGTCTTACTTTTACTTGGGAGCTTTAGTTGTATTTCTAAAACTTTTTTACTTTCACATTTTCTTCCTTTTTACTGGCGCTGATATGACCTAAATGTGTTGCAAGCGTCGTAAAACCTTTGAAAACAAAAAAACAAACAGTAACCGAGATGCAACACAAACTTTAACAACTCAAAATCTACAGTCTGCTGCTCTCTTGGAGAAAACGGTCGGTAAGACAATCATGTCAGAGGAGAGTGAAGTCAAATTCAAACTGTAAAGGGTTTTGTTATGTAGAAACAAATTTGAAATTCTGCGACTGTTGATGGATTTTCTTTTACAGTAAGATTTTACATGGTTGAAAGAAAGAAATATACAAAACACACCATACGTACCACTTCCATTTTTCTCGTATCTTTTCGTGCAATTTCGAAAAATCATTTCATTTTTTGTTTGTTTTTGTTTTGGGGGAAGCTAGGGAAGTAAAAGGTTGTATAAAATACACTGAATATTGTTCATATTTGATTTGATTCCTTCCAGTTGATTTTTTTCCCAGAAAACGTTTGTTTTCTTAATTTGTTTTCGTTTGTTTATTAAATATGTCCATTTATATGTATGCAAAAGACAAGAGGACACAGTTTTTTGTTTGTTTGTTGCTTTAGGTCTCTTCCAACACAATTGAGGTTATATGAGAGACCGCTGAAACAAAAAAACAAGCAATCCAACAAAAATAGTACAAATGTAAATCAAAATCATAACCTAAAGATATCATAAGCTAAATTATAAATAACCAAGAACAAACAGGCAGAAGATTTACAGAGAAAAAAAATATCCCCTGTCAAAAATACAATCACAAACCAAAGAAACAGGATAGGCTAGTAAAGAGAAGAAGAAACGACATCACTATCGGATCGTACACCCATGCGAACATCATAGGTATATGATTCAAGGGTGATGCTCCCATCCAACCACCCACAAGAGGACACAGTAACAAATTATTATCAATTCAAACATCAAGAACAGACACCCGCCTACACTCGTTCTTTCCCTCTGCCATTCGTTTATGGAATGAACTCCCTCAGGAGTTGATAGAAACTAATAACAATCCAGAATTTGAAAGGGTCTTGGAACCATGGAAATCAAAAATGAAATGGTCACAGCGTGAATTATGAATATGTGAGTGAGTCGTGAGCTTGTGTGTGTGTGTTGTGAAATTCATAAATGTGAACTGTAGTTTGGAGCCTCTATTTAAGGGACAACTCCAATGATCACGAAGAAGTAAGATAAAACTAAGCTTTATTCCATTGTAACGTGTCATGCTTTATTACACATCTGCTGTTCAACGAGAAAAACACCTTTTGTCATTTTGGTCAGGGAACTTTCACCACATATGATAGATTAAAATAAAGGACCGACAATTTTTAACCTGTGACTTCTGCCCCAATAATTTATGGTAGCACAATGTTTGGTAGCACAACTTCTTTAAGACACAACACCTTTAAGTTACATTAAATTTCATGGGAAGCAAATTATTGCGATGAAAATCATAACACCACGGTCTATGTGACCAATCTGGACAACTGTAATTACCTGTTATGGTTGTGACATTTTTTGTGAATGAATTGTTTTATGTAAGAAGCTCATAAAATGGCTGTGACAATATTTATGATATTCTGTATTATCTTTATATATGTGTGTCTATTTGTACCAATGTCGTAATATATGAAAAAAGTGATGAATAAATGGACAGAGTTTATGTATGAATTATCTGGCTAAAATCGTTCAAATAAATAGTTTGGCAAATTAAATAAAGTCAAGTCCAAAGCTTAAAACAAAAAAAAAAGGGCGGGAGGTATGATGGTAAAAATAAATAAATAAATGAAAAGAAAACAAGAAAAAAAGGGAAGATTTTTCCCCTCATGACCAGGACTGATCAGAGAGGTTTGGATGTATGGCTTACGTTATCCACTATAATAATAATAGTATTGACAATAATCAACTGAAGATAAGATACAGTTCAATTATTGCTCAGATATCAACTTACAACTTCACTGATTTCAGTCAGTTACATTTATAGTCAAAACAATCATATATAACATGTAGGTTGTCTTTGTACAGGGTGGGTTTTTCATATCAAAACAAACCAGAAACAGACAATTCAAAAAGATGGTCTAGAATTTATAATCACCCTACAATAAAAAACAAACAAAACAAAACAAGAAAGCACATTTAAATCTAAATTAATAGGTGCAGTCCTGTACTTTAGTATCTTGTGAGAAAAACTTGCTAGTTGCTAGTCTGCAAAAAATATATTTTGGCTATAAGAACTAATTCAATTTACTTTTTTAAAAAGAAAATTAAAACAAAGAACTCCATTTCCTCATGTGATGTGCGATAAATTAAGTGTAAGTATGTTGATAATGACAAACTTAATAATTAATGTGTATATATTTTAACAATAATTGTTTTATCATTAATTCATCCATATCTGTGTATCCATATCATCACACAGCGTCAGTGTATTGTACATTTGTATGCTATTCGTTTCTTTTCTATTAAATATCAAAATTGAATCAAAATGTAAATAAATTCTGGCCTTTTTTTTGTCTTCTGTTCATATTTTTTGTTTTTAAAAGTAATAAACAAAAAAGAATAAGACAGCTTCGTTTAAGAACAAAATACCAAACACGGAACGTTTTGTGCGGCTATGTGGTCTAGTGGTATGACAATTGCCTTTGGATCGGAAGGTCCTGGGTTAGATTTCCGAGTGGCACATAGTTGAGTCCTTGGAAAGGGCTCTTTACTCGCATTCTTTCACTGTACTCAGGTGTAAAATGAGTACCTGGCTGTTAAGTGTTGTCTCTGTCCAAAAAAAAGTGTAATATCACCCCCAACAGTAGTATCTTGTCCTTCATGGTAAGTGTCGCTGTTGACTAGAGACATTGTGCTATATAAATGCACGTCTTTTTTCTTCAGCCAGTAACGTTATTGGTTGAAGAAAGGTTTAGAGCGGGTGGTTGGATGGGAGCATCACCCTTGAATCATATACCTATGATGTTCGCATGGGTGTACGATCCGATAGTGATGTCGTTTCTTCTTCTCTTTACTAGCCTATCCTGCTTCTTTGGTTTGTGATTGTATTTTTGACAGGGGATATTTTTTTTTCTGTAAATCTTCTGTCTGTTTGTTCTTGGTTATTTATAATTTAGCTTATGATATCTTTAGGTTACGATTTTGATTTACATTTGTACTATTTTTGTTAGATTGCTTGTTTTTTTGTTTCAGCGGTCTCTCATATAACCTCAATTGTGTTGGAAGAGACCTAAAGCAACAAACAAACAAACAAAAAAAAAGGTTTAGAGCCCGAAACTTTCCATATTTGGTATTTTGTTCCTTTTCAAAGTCGTTATAATTTTGTTCATTAATGTTTACAGTACAGTCCACATCTTCCAGGAGCTTAGTATCACTTTATTTTTAAGGGTTTTACTTTGTGGTCTTGTGATGTTACTCATCTTTGAACCAATAGGTTCTTTGTTCGAGTCCCACTCTGAGTGGCTCAAAGTTGAATCCTTGGAAAAGGCTCTTTACTCGCATTCCCTCACCATACTCAGTTGTAAGGGACAATAACAATTGTAATAATTGGGCTTTACAGGTGTCTTGTCTTGTCCTGCATGTTGTGTTGCTGTCGGCTGTGAGTTGTATGCATTTAGGTAAAATACACACATCTGCCAGCCAAATCTAACATACTAACACACAAAACTGTATAACCTCTAAACTTTACAGTCCGATTGATTTAAGTTTGTGAGAATAGGGCAGAAAAGTTGTGATGTCACACCTAATTTTCCAGTTCCAAAATCATTGGAAGCAAGTATGTAACCAGTCAGTCCTTAGGAGGACTAATAATGAATAGGTTACATATAAAATTTTATCAAAGTCCCCAAATTTGAGAGCTTTTAACGAGATGAGGATTATTTTAATTGGTCGATATTTGATGACCAAGACATGTTTTTTTTTCAGAGTAATCAGATGTTCGTTAGTTTGTTTTTAAGGGTTTTACAGCGCTTACGACGTATTTAGGTTATATCAGCGCCAGTAAAAAGGAACAAAATGGGGCAGTCAAAATATTCTAGAATTAAAATTAAAGCACCAAAGAAAAAGTAAAACATAGGGGAATTAGTTTCAAGTTCAAATAGATCACATGTAGATTCCAAGAGCATACCATCAATGTACTTAGGTTGATATCACCTCAAGTCTCATCCAGACACCAGCACAAGATCCTACGAAATGGAACAAGCTCAAATACTTAACTAATATATATTCAAAACAACAAATTTAACAGTACACAAAAGAGAGACGATTTACAAGGAAATAAAATATCTCCCAAAATCTATAACTAAACATTTGACTGTTTCCCTCCAAGCCAAGAACAGGACAAAACGAAGTAATCCCATTCCAAAACAGGCAGAAAGCAACTCAGAAAACAGATATAAGGGGAATAGAAGACACAGCAAGTGACCTCCAGCCCATCATGGGAGGTCAAAGGACCTGGCTAGTAAGGCAGTTCTGTCAAAAACATAACCCACCTTTCCAACCTTAAAATCAAAAACTAGGTAAAACAAGATGGCTCTACTTCAACACAACGGACGTTAAAGCCACAGATTCAAATATGTCAAGGACAAATGGTATAGGGAATAGAAGACATAGTGAATATATAGACTAATGAAGAATATACAACTTAATCAGAGAAGAGGAAAGGAAGTAGTAGACAAACAAGCACAAGATTTTCCCCACAAAAAAAACAACGAAAAAACTCAAGTCATAGAAAAAAAGCATCTTTATTTTTCATATTCTTATATTGAGTGTATTGCAACGAAATGCAAAATGGTGACAACATGAAATAAAATGAACACCTGATAATTTCCTTATCAATTAAACAAAAAAAAAAAGAGAGAGAACAAAAATGGATACCCCCCCTCCCCCAAATACTTACATATAAAAAAAAAAAAGAAGATTAGAATTTATTTTAGAGATTTCAATTGATGTAGCAACGTACTTTGAAGTGTTGTAGGAAAAATTCTCAACTAAAGATGACATCAAAACTAATATTTCTGTCATTTCCTTATCACTGCTATTCATAGCTAGATATTGCTCTCTCAAACATTTCTATTTCTAGACATTTTGTCTATATTTCTACTTTTAAATTCTCAATTATTTTCTATGACAAAGTTGAATAAATTTGAAGCAAACCCAAAATACCATTCTATAAAGTTTGCTGTCCTTGATTATATCTGTCTGCAGGCTGACCTTTTCGGATGATTTTTTTTTTCTTGTATTTTTCCTTCTGTTTTGTCTGGCACGGTTTCACACACACCTTATCAGACTTTCATCTTACACAAGAGCCTATTCCCTAATTTGTCATTAAATATTGCATCCAGCTACTACATATAATACCCCATACTTGTTAGGACAAAATCAGTCACATATTTTTGGACAATAAGATTACGGTACTTAATAAATCTATTTTGACTGACGGTGGCACAAATAAAGTTATTAATCAACATCTACAATTAATATTTAACAAAATATATGAAATACAACAGTCGTGAATCCCAAATCCGATTAAACATGCCAGGTATTCATGATCCAACCAATTCAACCACTCTCATCTCCGACAAATTCAATGAAAAATTGATAATTCTACTAATTTTTCATAGAAGTAGGCAGATCTGTAAGGATCTACAACATCAAATTCTTCTAAATCCTCCTGGTCCTCGCTGAGTAAACTGTCCTCCACATCTGTAAGGATCTACAAAATTCTTCAACAAATCAAAAACCTCTAAATCCGCCTCGTCCTCGCTGAGTAAACTGTCCTCCACATCTGTAACGATCTACAAAATTCTTCAACAACATCAAATTCTTCTAAATCCGCCTCGTCCTCACTGAGTAAACTGTCCCCCACATCTGTAAGGATCGACAAAATTCTTCAACAACATCAAAATCCTCTAAATCCGCCTCGTCCTCGCTGAGTAAACTGTCCTCCCCTGGCCTGACCTTGACTCCAGTATTGGCCCCTTCCTCTGGTCGGGCCTCCTCTCCTCAAACCCTGGGCCCTCCTTTGTATTGGCTGGCCTCCAGTAGCGGTTGGTGTTGGGACCGCCTGAGGGACAACATTTGAGGAAGAGGCAGAGGATGACGCTTGAGGACTGTCCCACACAATCTTCTTTATCGGTGGTTTGGCTGAAAGACAAATTTGGCAACAATTATTTACTACACAAGTTTGATATCATAAGACATCATGACATGAAATGTATTCACATCTTTCTACCTTTGTTTATCATTAATCTTTAAAAAATGAAAACTAATGTTGCAGAGAATCACTAAACTTACCACCACCATCTGTTTTATCGCCCTTTGATTCCAAAGACTCCCTTGAAGTGTCTGGTTTAGAACCGTCCCCTTGAGTCTCACCTCCTAAGTGAAGCAGAATAAACAATTTACGAACAATAAGATGAGACACAAGAAAAGTATCACTTAAAAAAAACAATGACAAATTCATTCTAAATTTGCAAATTAACAACATTGGAACTATCAGAATTTAAATTATGCCCAAACAGCATCGTTAGCATCAAACATTGGATATCAGCAGGAATTAATTACCCATGTTGTCCAAAGTGAGCAAATTGTGGGTTAATAATCTTGCCAAAGGAAAAAAAAATGAAGTGCCTAAAGCGGAGCTCAACCACACAGACACCTCACCCCCAACAATAAGGATTTGCACTTAACTAAGTAAATTTACACTAAATTCAACGCAAATTATTTCTGCAATAAATATATAAACAAAGCCTTAACGTTCGAGTCTTGTCTCCATCATGATACTGGGTGTTCTAGCTTTAATCAGTTATCATAATGCTTACAAACCAACTAAAAATTCATTCATTTCCAATTGGCGACTAAGACTGAGAATGTTGAATATCAATCTCAACGCCCCAATCAAATTTGTCCAAATTATAAACCAACCTGATTCTCCGTGCTCTTCGTAGTCCGTTCCTTCCTCCACACCTTCTTCCTCCTGTTCCGATGGGTCTCCATCTCCTTCCAACAAGACTTCCTCTCCCTCCTCCTCCTGAGTGGCTCCACTACCTCTCTCTGCCAAGAAAATGTCTGGAGGTTCCACCATAGACCCTACTTCTAGAATACCCATGGATGATTCATCACTCACTGAAAACAACAAAACAGTAAACATAGTAAAGGACAAATACAAACAATTTTTTTTTTTAAATCAACAAATGAGATTTAAAAAAAGAAGCAGTCAAAGTTCAGAGCAGGCCTCGAACCGGGGACCTTCCGAAGGTGAGTATCATAAAACAAGGCCATTTAGTCTCACAAACAAAAACAAACAAAACTACATTGTGAACAAAAGTAATTAAATCGCACTGTCATACCTTTAAAAAAAAAAAAAAATATATATATATAAAAAAAACACAACTTGTCATTAAGGCCTGAAAAGTTACTTTAAGATGATACCCTCCCCCCTTTCAAAACTTGTATAAAGGTCTCACACCCAGGACTTGGTAAAAGTCTCCATGACAAGTCATAGCAAATCGGTTGTTTGACAAAATCTAACGTCAATTCTTACCAGCTGCTTGAGAGGAGAGTTTGGAGGTTGATGCTCCTTCATCAAATTGAGACAAATCCATACGAGTGTCGTCCATTCCCAGAGCTGGAGAGAATGGGTCAAATATTGGACAGGACATTAAAGATATTTCATATTACAAATCTGTGGCTCAGTACTTGAATTAGTTATATCTCATTAATAATAATAATAATAATAAATGGCATTTATATAGCGCTATACCCCATTGTCACAGGCTCTAAGCACTTTACAGTGATATAAAACAAAACATATTACAGTAAGACAAGTTTGATGGAAAAGTGATACGAATTCAATTTAACAACAAAAATCTATTCAAATTAGAATTTTGGCAATCATTGAAAAAAAAAGCATTTATGTAGTGCATTCTAGCCTTCAACATTTATCTAAATCTTATTCACTGAGTGACATGTATTTCTTGAGCAAAACAGACATATGAATTCAGACCCACACACAAAGACAACGCTGTTAACGGGTGGGTACTCATTTTACACCTAACTACGATGAAAGAATGTGAGTAAAGATCTGTTTTCTGAGAAACTCAACCATGCACTGTTCAGAATCGAGAACCTTCTGATCTGAAGGCGAATGTCATACCATAAGACCACATAGCCTCAAACAAAAATTCAAAAAAATTGATAGAACCTGACAACTCTTGGCTTGATGAAAATTATACCCAAAAAAAATGTTAAAAAAATTTAAAAATTGAGCTTTATATAGCGCAATATCCACTAAATGTGCTCAAAGCGCTTTACAAGGGGTCTGTGGTCAACAGCAACATTTAACACATAGGACGGGACATGACGCCTGTTAGGCGATATTACAATTTTTCGATCAAAGACAACGCTGTTAACGGCCAGGTAATCATTTTACACCTGAGTACGGTGAGAGAATGTGAGTAAAGAGCCTTTTCCAAGGACTCAACTATGCGCCGAGCGTGAGGCTCGAACCCAGGACCTTCTGATCCGAAAGCGAGTGTCATACCACTAGACCACATAGCCGCACAAAAGGTGTATTTAATCGACTTGATATAAAGTTAAGGCAGGTAATACAGGATATTTCCATTTCCAACTCCCTCTAATCTTTGTCTCCTTAACATTAAATCTTTAAAAAATCTTACAACAGAAAGTAGTCAGTCAAATAATTACAGAACATTCCCAGGTCTCACCTCTCTGTGACTCCAGCTGTGCCAAGTCTGGATTGTTAGCTCCGTCTCCACAAAACAAAAACTGACGTGAAACAGCCGGTGAACTGGTCAACCATAGAGAAAGGAAATGGTAGATATTGAAGATGATATGAATTAATAAACATCGATAAAATAATAGATATAAGGTAAAATTTCATGACCGGATGTGTGGCACTTATTGCAAAAATTCTGGCCCTCGTGTTATGTCCTTGGCTAAGGCACTTTTACACACAATACCTCATTTGGCCCAGATGTGAATAATAAATACTTGGCAATAGACAGTGGGGGATATTGTAAGATTGATAATCAAGTAAGCAGACATCTAACAGGTGACTAGTACAGTATAAAATGAGAATTTGGTTCTGCGTGGTTTACTGGTAGAATCAATGAAGCATAGTGGCATATTGAGCATGGAGAGTTCTTGGAAGTGTTCATATTCATTTCATTTTTATTCATTTAATTTGTTATGACATCATAATTTAGTATGATATATTGTATGATAATATGTGATACATGAAAGGTCCTCCCCCCCCCTCCCTGGTCTGCAATTTGTAACTTATCCAAGCGTCTCTACTACTACTACTACAACAAAGCTATTCATGACTAAATTCTTTATTTAATTTTTCTATACCACATCTATGAGGATAATAAAGCCAGTGGGATTCCATGTACTTTAGAACATTTTCCAAACAAATCAAAAAATGATTGGAACACCATTCCACAGACCATCCGGGAATCCAAATCATTGTCTGTATTCAAGAAATCCTTGAAAACATTTCTTTTTTGATGTCATGTACTTTCTATATTGTTTTGTGTTGATGTAAAGCGCCAAGAGCCTCATAGTTGAGGATACAGTGCACTCTATAAGAGTCTATTATTATTATTATTATTATTATTATTATTATTATTATTAATTATTATTATCAATATTATTATTATTATTATTATTATATTATCAATATTATTAATATTATTATTATTATTATCAATATTATTATATATTATTATTATTATTGTTATTATTTTTATTATTATTTATTATTATTATTATTATTATTATTATTATTATTTTTTTATTATTGTTATTATTATTTTGTTATCAATATTATTATTATTATTATTTTTATTATTAATATTATTGTTGCAATAATATAATAATTTTTATTTTTTTAAAATCCAATCCAAACCTACTTTAATGCCTCAGCAAAGCCATCTGCCCTCCTGGGATGGGAAAGGGTAGGTGTGCTTGGAACTGTACAGTCATCATCCTCTAGTACACTTGCCCCTGCCTGTAGAATTGTCAAACAGATACGTTTGGATTGACAATGTAAAATTGAATGTAAGCTTCAATCTAATTACAAAAACAGATCATATAAATGTTTCGGGTTTCCCCTTTATCAACAAAACAGGATGAATAAAACACTACAGATGAATGAGATAATGTGGAAGTGGAGTTCATTCAATTTCACATATTTATTTCTTCGAGCCTCGAGCAGCAACATGTACATTCAAACAGATATGGATTGACAAGAATAACATTACTTCCCCCCCCCCCCCCCCATTTTGACATCGATTAATTTTTAATTTAGACCAAAGTATCTAAAACTGACAATACAGATATGCATATTCTGGAAAAACATGTATTTAAAATTTTAGCCAGAAAGCTCATCCTTCGAATATGGATTAGTTAAAATGACCCTCATCTTGGCAAAAATGCTCAAACCTGGGACTTCACAAGTACCAGGTTTGAGAGTTTTTAATGAGATGAGGGTGCAAAGCCCAAGGTTTAAGAGTTTCTAATGAGATGAGGTTCTTGTTGGAGCATTTATGTTTAAAAAATGGTTAATATATAGCAGGAACCCATCGTGCAAAGATTTATAAACCGAGATAGATTCCGTGAAACAAAGGAATCATTCTAACAATATTTAGTAGAAATAATAATGATGTAAAATTGACAACATTTTCATACAACTGTCTGATTTTCAATAAGCTTGGTTAAGATTAAAATAAATTATAATCAAAATTATCTATTTTTAAGTGATCCAGTTATGAAAACCTTTCTGTATCAAGGACAATATAATAAGATATTTCATTCGGTAAATTTTATGTCAGCTAATATTTCAAACTCTTTCTTTCCAATCTAATGAGTTCTTCTTCTTCTTCATGTGAAAACCTCCAATATTGTCGAGGATCACTCCACAGTTTGTAGGAAATTACATTGTAAACTTATTAAAGTGCATAATACTAATAAAAAAAATAGATTTAAAAATCACGATGTGAGCTCTAGCAACCGCATGAAAACATATTGGCAACCGTTTTCAGCCACTTCAGCTGGGAGGCTATTCCACAGTCGGGCAGTGAAAGGGAAAAACGAATACAGTGATCCAATCTAGTGAGTATTTCAGACATGCCAAATGGAAAACTTCCAATTTAGTCATTTTTATGTCAATTTTTAGTAATTTGACAAGGAAATTCGTAATTTCTGAAATTATGTATGAACAACCACAATATTATTATTATTATCATTATTATAGTAGTAATAGTAGTGTAGTAGTAGTAGTAGTGGTAGTAGTAGTAGTAGTAGTAGTAGTAGTAGTAGTAGTAGTAGTAGTAGTAGTAGTAGTAGTAGTAGTAGTAGTGTAGTAGTAGTAGTAGTAGTAGTAGTAGTAGTAGTATCATTATTATTATTATTATTATTATAACAGTAGTAGTAGTAGTAGTAGTAGTAGTAATAGTAGTAGTAGTTGTTGTTGTTCTTATCATTATTATTATTATTATTAAGTATTACTAAGAATTAAAAATTCGTTATTTTCCATAAAATTTAGTATTTGGCCATAAAATTTAGTCTAATACTCGTAAAATTACGAAAAATTCCTAAGATTCGGCATGTATGGTATTTACCCCGATCATGAATGGTGGGAACTGTTGTGACCGTCCAACAGACGGAAGTCTTTCTGTGTGGGGTTGAAGGACAGCAGGGGGAGGACGTTGTGGCATACTTTCCTTTGCCATGGGTTCTACAGTTCCTTGTTGTTGTTGGAGTTGTTGTTGTTGTTGTTGTTGTTGCTGCTGGTGCTCATCTATGTCTGGAAAAGAAAAAGATAAATCGATAATCACATTAAAAAAAAAAATAATCTAGGTTAATTGAAGAATGATTCTGATACATTAATGAAAAAGCAGTCCTTCAGAGCCATTAGGCCCAAGGAGCCAGAATTTATCACAGTTTTTATAGAATGAAACTTGACAATCACAATTGCTTGCTTCCTTTTCGATAGGACACTGCAAAGTGCTTTCTGCCAGGACTTACAGAAGCAGCTATCCAATCATTGGGATCATTGGATAAGGGATTCAGATAATAGTCTCACATGCACCTGGGATCCATCCCAGTCCCTTTGGTTATGAAGGGAGTGCTCTACTAACTGAGCTATCAGGACCCTCGTTAAGAAAAAAGCCTCTGACAAAAGACTTTTGGAAACATTTAGCATAAAAGACACGAGAAATTAAATTATTCTGAAAATAAAATCACGAAAAGGCACCTAAGGAATAGAAAGAATAACTTCTCTGATGTATGGAAAAAATAGATAATTTTATAATCCTATGAGCAAAGGGAAGGATGGGAGGGTTTGTTTTTTTTTTTTTAATGTTTTTAAGGGTTTTACAGCGCTTGCAATACATTATATCAGCGCCACTAAAAAGGAACAAAATGGGATAATAAAAAGTTCTAGAATTACAATTAAAGCACCCAAGAAAAAGTAAGACAAAGGGGAATTGGTTCAAATAGGGAACAGATGTAGATTCCAAGAGCATACTACCATCAGTGTACTTAGTTTGAGATCACCTAAATGTCTCATCCTGAAACATGCACATATCCCCACTAAGAGGGACACACTCAAATGTTTACAAATCATATATATATATATTTATATATATAAAATAAAAAATAATACAGTGCGTAACAGAGAGATGAATTACAAGGGAAAAAATATAATTTCCCAAAACTCTAACTATACACTCGACTGTTTCCTTCCCAGCTAGGGTATTCAGCCAGGGCCAGGACAAAACCAAGTCTCATTCCAAGACAAAGACAGAAAGCATGTTGGAAAACAGATACAGGGGATAGAAGACATAGTAAGTGCCTCCTTGTCCACTATGAGAGGTCAGGAAACCCACCCAGGAGGATGGGATGGGAAGGAGTTTGGGTGAGAATTAAAATTCCACAGCTCTTATTAAACATAAAAAAAGAAATTATATCATATAAATGGCAAAACAGTCACTGACCTATAATAACAACATCATCATTATCATCACCCTCTACAATCTCTTCATCTTCATCTTCATCATCGTCATCGTCTTCATCATCATCATCCTCGTATTCTTCTTCCTCCACTTCCTCAAGGTTGTCTTCCTTGTGAGCCTGTTAGAAAAAAATAACAAGAGAATGGTTTATTAATCTGTGGAAACAGTGGCTGTTATTTAAGGTAAAATTTTAATTTCCTGACAATGATTATAGAAAAAAATAACAAGAGAATGGTTTATTAATCTGTGGAAACAGTGGCTGTTATTTAAGGTAAAATTTTAATTTCCTGACAGAAGGAACTCAGCTCTTTGTTGTTTTTATACAGCCTATTATATAGCGCAACATCCAATAAATGTGCTCAAAACACTTTACAAGGGATCCCTAGCCACAGCAACACTCAACATGTAGGACAAGACATGAAGTTTTCAAAGTACATATCAACAAGAATCACGTAAATTTACTTTGCAGCACCATCAATCTGGAATTCTCTCTCGGTCTTTACCAGAAGCGTTCATACTATTGAGTGCTTCAAGACTAGGCTAAAGACAGAATATTTTAGATGAACTTTCCCAAAATACTTTAAAATTTATCTTTATATTTCCTTTCAATTCTCATATCACTTATGTCTTGTAAAGCGCCATTGAACTCGTTAGATGGAGATTCTTGGTCCCTTTGTGTGTGAAGCGAGTGCTCTACCGACTGAGCTATAGAGACCCACCGTAGTCCTTCAGAGCCATTGGGCCCTTGGAGCCGGAGTTTATCCCGGTTTCTATAGCGTGAAACCGACATTAGCTATTGCTTGCCATCCTTTGGAAAGGACGCCAGTCTTTCGCGAAGTACTTTCCGCCAAATCTAACGGACTCAGCTACCCATTCACTGCTGGGTGGACAGGGGAGTCAGAAAAAAAAAAGGTGGAGATTGTGCTCTATAAATTATATTTGTTTATCATTATAAAAGTATCTCAATCTATTTTACCTCATTGTCATCCTCATCACTTAAAACCATTATGACATCATCCCCACTCCTTTGGCCTTTTTCACTCTGCTGAGAACACAATAAAACATAAATAACAATGTGTAATTGAATGTAAGCTTCAATTTAATAACGAAAACAGATAGAATGGGCATTTCGGGGTTTCCCCTTTATCAACAAACAGGATGAATGAAGCACTACAGATGAATGAGATCGTGTGGTAGTGGCGTTGTTAACAAAAGCTCAATTTATAGTCAAATTTCAACATTGTTTGATTACTATAAGAGGTGGTCGTTACAATGAAATTAACAATATATAGATCTCTGTGAATAATGTATCAATATATCACATATCACTTATTGTTTGTTTGTTTTTGAGGGTTTTACGGCGCTTGCAACACATTAAGGTCATATCGGCGCCAGTAAAAAGGAAGAAATGGGATAGTAAAAAGTTATAGAATTCAATTAAAGCACCCAAGAAAATGTAAGACAAAGGGGAATTTGTTCAAATAGGAAACAGCTGTAGATTCCAAGAGCACACCATCAAAGTACTTAGTTTGAGATCACCTAAAAGTCTCATCCAGACACAAGCACATGTCCCCACTAAGAGGAATACACTCAAATGTTAACAAATCAAATATAACATGTAAATAAAACATAATACAGTACATAACAGAGAGATGATTTACAAGGAAAAAAATATAAGCTCCTAAGGCAATAACTATACATTTGACTGGCCAAGGACTCCGACCAAGGTCAGGACAAAACCAAGCAATCTCACTCCAAGACAAAGACAAAAGGCTATTGGAAAACAGATAAGAGGGGATTGAAGACACAGCAAGTACCTCCCTGCCAACTATGGGAGGTAGGAACCCCACCCAGACATATCACTTATAATTGAAGACAAGTGGGATGCTTACCATTGGGTGAGAACTTTCGTCACTTGCTCTGTATGCTTGGTTGTCTTCATCCTAGAGGGAGAAGATTTGAACAAAGAATATGACGAGAACCACAAACTTTTCTCTAATGTAATTTTTATATTTCATTTGAATACACGTAACATTGCCAGTAATTCTCGGTCTGAATTGGTCAGGTCAGAAGAAGAAGAAGAAGAAGAAGAAGAAGAAGAAGAAGAAGAAGAAGAAGAAGAAGAAGAAGAAGAAGAAGAAGAAGAAGAAGAAGAAGAAGAAGAAGAAGAAGAAGAAGAAGAAGAAGAAAAGAAGAAGAATGAAGAAGATGAAGAAGAAGAAAAAAAAGAAGAAAAAAAAAGAAGAAAGAAAAAAGAAAAGAAGAAGAAGAAGAGAAGAAGAAGAAGAAGAAGAAGAAGAAGAAGAAGAAGAAGAAGAAGAACAACAACAACAACAACAACAACAATAACAAAAAGAACACAAAGAAAAAGAGGAGGAGGAGGAGCAGGAGGAGGAGGATGAGGAAGAGTAGGAGGAGGAGGAGGAGAAGTAGTAGTTTACCCTAAGATCTTGTTGCTGTCCTGTCTCCACATTGAAGGACCGAGACATTGTGGCTGTGGTGGGCGTGGCAACCCCAGTCCTGGCAGACATTGACCCTGACCCAGATGACGCCATGTGAGGTTGTATTTGGGTGATCACCTGCTGGTTCTCGTCTATGACATTGATTGTAGGTATGGCGTGCTGTTCCTGGAAACAAGAAGGATAACAACCTTTTATTTGATAGAGATAACACAAAATAGGTCTCACAGGAATTTCAGACACTACAGAGGAATCTTGATGCTGAAAAAAGAATTTCAGTAAATGAATTAAATCTAATAAATATTTAGAATGATGACATATGTAAACATAACATCAGTGATTTGGTGGTGGTAATGGTGGCAATAGTAATGATAAAGATCATGATGATGATGTGACGATGGTAATGAACACAGTCATGATGATGATGCTGTCGTGGAGGGGTTGATGATGTTGTTGTGGCTGTTTTGGTGGTAAGAGACAATGCAGTGGTGCTGATGATGCTATTGAGGTGACAGTGGTTATGAAGACGACGTGGTGACAGAAGTGACTGTAAAGGAGGTGGAAGCTTTTATTTTGGGAACAATAATACTACTACCTCTTTCTAAAGTTACTCATGAATTGTTTTTTACCAATACAGTGTAAGGACACTGTCTATGAGTAAAAGACTTTGTAAATAAAATAAATTCCTGATTTTCGTAATTTCAAAACACCAAAAGATGAGTTTGCCAGAAAACATTTGGACTTTAAACAATTCTACATGTACACACATTGGCAAAGACAACAACGTGTCAACAAACATACCTGACTAGTCATTCTTGATCTCTTAGAATCTCCTTCATCTTGTCCAAACCTGTAAAACACGGTGAATATCCTTTTATGAGTCAAAGAAATTGAAAATATATAAATTCTGGATTTGCACAAAATAAAATTTTAAGTGTCAAGTGAATTCATTTTCACCAATGGCAGGATTTTTTTCATCTTAAAAAATGAGAACATTGAATTCCACAAACATTGAATTTCACTTGTGTGTCAATGTTTTAATCTTGAACACACCTTAAAATAGACCCATTGATTAGCAACTATGACAGCACAAACATTGAATTCCACTTGTGTGTCAAGGTGTTAATCTTGAACACACCTTAAAATAGACCCATTGATTAGCAACTATGACAGCATAAACATTGAATTTCACTTGTGTGTCAATGTGTTAATCTTGAACATACCTTAAAATGGACCCATTGATTAGCAACTATGACAAAATGCTCTTATAAAAGGCATTATATGTACACAGCTCTCCCTTATCCGTTCCACAGCCATAGCTGGGTCTATTAGATCTGGTGGAAAGTGCTTTGCAATAAAACAAAATTCCCTTCCAAAGAATACTAATTAACATTCATGTTTGATGCTACAGAAATCTGGATTAACTTCAGCTCTATGGACCTCCATGGCTCTACTCTGCAATGGAAATACTAAATTGTCTCAATTATAGAGAAAACATTTTTTTTTTTTAATTGAGCTTTTATATCACGTAATATCCACTAAATGTGCTCAAAGCGCATTACAAGGGGTCAATGACCAACAGCAACATGTACCATGTAGAATGGGACATGACATGTTAACAGCCAGGTACTCATTTTACACCTGATTACGGTGAGATAATGTGAGTAAAGAGCCTTTCAATAGGACCCAACTATGCGCCGAGCGAGGCTCGAATCCAGGACCTTCCAATCCGAAAGCAAGTGTCATACCACAAGACCACATAGCCGCATAAGAAAAGTAAATTAACTCTCACCTCATCGACCATTTTCAAGATTTTTACTGAAATGTCAATCCGATCCAATTCACAAATTGAATTTTTACACTCAAATTTAAACGCAATGAGGACAATACTAGACATAATTTAGTTGAGCAAACACAAGTTTTACAAAACAACATTAACTTCTTGTAAATATAGCAAAGATTTTCCTCCAAATTTTGTGATTTGTAAAACAAATTTGAATAAGAGAAAAGTTGTTTGCATCCTAAAGAATGTGACGATTTTCCTACAGTTGGTAAGATGAGGGTTAAGATCAAACTTTTTATCAACCAATTCTTACGTTTCATCTTCCCTGGTCCTTTTTCCCAGAGCCACGCCGAGAGTGTGCTGACCCTCGGATGCCATGGCGGCCGAGGCAGACTGGACGGACACAGGGGTTACCTGGGATGTCGCTGCAGGCGTTGGATTGACCACTTGAGTTGTCTCTCCCATGTTTGGGGACACAATGGCTTCAACAGGCTCTTCTGTTGACCTGCTTTCCATGTCTGAAAAAAATATTTATCCAAATCAATGATATCTTTTTTTAGAAGGACTGATTAACCCGGTGGTCTTGAAAGAAAACAAACTCAGAGCTGCCTACTTGAAATTTCAAAAATTCGTAGTTTCCAAGGGAAAAAAAGAAACAGTCACTTTAAATAGCTTTACAAATAAACAATTTGCTCTCAGCATGGTCCAAAAATGCTCTAAAAGTCCTGATTTTTTGTTCTAAGGAGCTAAACTTTCGTTTTCAATAAAATTTATTGAGTCAAAGAGACCTATGCAGATCTGTATCTGGAGCCAAAAATTTGCATTTCTACTAATTTTTCGTAATGCTAGGCAGGTCTGCAAACTGATATAAAATCCAGATGGTGTCTTGAGGGTTTTCTAATTCCTGGATTTACCCAGCACTGATAGTTGGTCTTGTCTATATCATTGTAAAAAAAAACTCACTTTGTTGGGCAATTATGTTGAAAAATTTCTGTCCTGCAATGTCATTCATATTTATTGTGCGGCTATTATGCAGTCTTGTGGTGTGACACTCGCTTTTGGATCAGAAGGTCCTGGGTTCGAGGCTCGATCGGCGCATAGTTGAGTCCTTAGAAAAGATTCTTTATTCACATTCTCTCACCGTACTCAGGTGCAAAACGAGTACCCAGCCCTTAACAGCATTGTCTCTGTCTGAAAAATTATAATATTGCCTAATAGGCGTCATGTCTCGTTCTACATGTTACGTGTTGCTGTTGGTCAGAGCCCCTTTGAGCACATTTATTGGACATTGCGCTATATAAATGCTCTAGTTTTTATTCATTTTTAACAATTAAGTTTAGGTTATAGAGCAAAACGTCACCAGGCAGACCTGCCTAACTGGAATTGGAAAAATTCGTAGTTTTCAGGGGTAATAAAAAAAAAAAGCAGACATCATAACTACCATTACAAATGACCAACTTGTGTTTAAATACATTAAATTAATGCATTAAACTCCTTAAATATACCAGCTCTGGTGACAAAACTTCATTTTAAAGAAATTTATTGAATTAAAGATCTTTATATAATTGTCTATAAGGACCCAAAAATTCGTATTTCTACTAAATTTGCGTAGGAGCAGGCAGGTCTGCACCGGTAACAATATAATCACCATTTGTAATTTTTAATATATAATAATTGAGCATTTATATAGCGCAATATCCACTAAACGTGCTCAAAGCACTTTCAAGGGGTCCATGGTCAACAGCAACACTTAACATGTAGGACGGGACATGATGCCTTCCAGGCAAGGTATTCATTTTACACCTGAGTACGGTGAGAGAATGTGAGTAAAGAGCCTTCTCCAAGGACTCAACTATGCGCTGAGCGAGGCTCGAACACAGGACCTTCCGATCCGAAAGCGAGTGTCATACCATTAGACCACATATCGCACATAATCTTAAAAATGCAGTATAGTAAATTGTCCATAAATAAAATAAAATGAAGTAGACGATTTTTTCACTGTCCTTATGATAATTATACAATATTTGAAATTGTTTTCTTTTTGGATCTTTCACGTCTGCAAGTCGAAATACTTACTGCTGGTGTCCGAGTTCCATTCCCCGGCTACTTGAGGTTCCACAATCTGGACACGCCCTGCCACAGCCGCTGTTGATGGCAAGGTCGTTTGCTGAAGAGCTGAGTGGAACACAATATGTTCACAATTAATTTCCTAAAATAACAAATTCATCCCAAAGTCACCAATGCTTTAAAAAGAAAATCACTAAACACTTTAATATGGAAGCAATATAATAATTTGCATAAAGTAACAAGTAATTTAAGGGAATATACAAATAGCTAATAAAACAAAGGCAAAATCTGCACAAGAATTTATGTATTTCTATGGAAGGCTGTCCAGAAGTCTCAAGTTAGGAATTTATATCAATTTATATCAGTGGGGAGTTGCCTAAATTCAATGATATTTGAAGTAAAGGTTTTCCCACCAAAAGGATAATAAGGTGATCCATAAGACATCAATTAAGCCTCAACAAAGGAACTAATAATTTGATGCAAAAGAATGTTCATCTATGAACATAAGTTACTTCTAACCAGCTTGTGAATAAAAATATTAATAGCAAATTTTAGCTGCAAGCATTGAGATAGCAGGAAAGTCCTCACCCTGACTTACAACGTTCTCTTCCTGAAAATATTAAAACAATAAATGGCCAAATTGAATTTGACACAGAAATTGAAAAAAAATCAAAATAAAAGCCTAAACACATCCATTTGTTCTCATCATACACACAGTCGCGATTATTTTCGAAGCACAGAGTTGCGACTTAATGACATGACAAGACAAGAGAGAGCACTATTTTACAGCAACTCAGAATAGTTCTTGGTTCTCATCACATAAGAAAATTTCCCTCATATGGATGAAAAAGTTGATTTTATCTCACTCAACCCTAACACCGACTATATCCGTAGTTTACCCAGGTTACTTTTACCCCATGCCTATTTATTACATTTGTCTAATACAAATTATGGGCGTAGTATCAAAGTTAATATTTTTAGGTTTTGCATGTTAATGGTAGTTGAATATAACTATATATGTACATGCTCATTTTTAATACATTTTTTCCAATTTTGAAAAGTAGCAAAATTCTCTAGGATTGAGTGAGTTAATAAAAAATAAAGTCTTACTGTTAAAATGGAAAAAAAAAGTGTTATAATTGATTTTTAATCAAAAGCTTTATGTACCTTCATTGGCTGAGCTGGAATCGTGCTGAGATACTGTAGTGGGCATAACTGTTGCAGTCGGGGTGTTGGGCAAGTTGGTGGCAGCAGTGGGGGAAATAGCCATGGGTCTGATACTAGCTGTGACTTTAGCCGATGATGACGAGCTGTGAGCAGCCATGGGCGGGGCTTGACGGGAAGATGACGCTGCCGATGCCATTGGTTTGATGTTGGCCGTTCTTGGGGGGTCATTGGAGGTCGAACTGGAACACGATATAAAAAGGGGGATTAATTTTTTTTTTTCAAAATAACAATCTTTCCTTCTTGCAATAAACTACAAATTGATGAATATCAGTGCTGATGGTGACAAAAAGTGAAAAAGTAGGAAAATGTTGAACGATTGCCTTCAAGACCCATTTTTACTGCACTAAACCCCACTTTAAGAGCAATTGAGATGATGAGACTATCATTGATACTCTAGCTAACTTCTGGAGAGTGGGAAACTGCACCTGTGTGTTCCACCACACATCAACTCTCTCATTGCTAGCACATTGTTTCGATAAAATGTAATTTTAAAAAGGAGGAAATTCCTCCTCTGGACTCTAAAATCGCGGATTTCGACGGAACTAGGAAAACCATCAGCACTGGAATATGATAGTCAACAGAAAATAGATCACTGTAGATCCCAGGTTTGAGTTTTGCTGTGGGTGAATTGAGTCCTTGGAAAATGCTTTTTACTCACATTTCCTCCCCATACTCGGGTATAAAATCAGTACCTGACTGGTAAAAGCCTTGTCTGTATCTTTTTTTAAAAATTGTAATAGTGCTGCACATGCATCATTTCTTTTTCTACAAGTTAAGAGAGTGCAATAACTTGGGACTTTTGAGCACATGAAGATGATATTGGTCTATATAAAAGTGTAATAATTTGGTGTAGATCTTGTTACCTCAAGCATATTTTTAAGCCCATCAATAAAAATGTAGCCAAAAGTCATGGCAATAAACCACAGCTTTTATCAGTTTATCTGAGTTCAAGAATGAAAACTGATAAAGAAACTAGAGAAACTGCATTATACAATATTAGAAATAGTTTCAGTACTTTGTCTACACCATTTACCTATTTCTAATAGAGGAGGCGAAGTGGCTGGGTGGTTAAGGAATTGCATGCACTGTGATCCGGAGGGTCCTGGGTTCGAGCCCCGCTTCAGGCACTTTCGTTTTTTTCCTCAGGCAAGATTCTTAACCCCCATTTGCTCACTTGGACAACATGGGTGACTCCTGTTGACATCAGACATCCTGTTTGATGGATTATCTATATTCCTTGAATCCTAGATGATGGGACCTAATGCTGCTGTTGCAAAAGGGCTTAACTTTTTAAATTTTATTTTCTCTACCATACTCTTTGTAACAGTCTCTCAATTTGTCATTATCTAAAAACTATATCTTTCAGTAATCTGTAAAAATCATTTAATGTCTTTTTGGGTCAAACATTATAAAAACGACTTTTCGAAACAACCTCATTTACCATTAAAAAAATTAAAATATCTTCAAACGTGAAATAAAGGTATATAAGTCAATTAAAAAGTAGACAGGAAATGAAATGACCTTGGTGCCACGGATCCAGCGGGTCTGGCTGGCACTGGCTGTTGTGGTGGGGAATGTTTATGCTGGGCACTTTCCAACTGCTTTTGGAGTTGTTGAACCTAGAAATAGTTACATACATACATTTTTAGATATAACGATAAGGATATTTTTAGATATATAATTCTTTTTTAATATTTCGAGTAATATAATTTTTAAAAAAATATTTTAT
This sequence comes from Berghia stephanieae, assembly GCF_034508935.2. Lineage (NCBI taxonomy): Eukaryota > Metazoa > Mollusca > Gastropoda > Nudibranchia > Aeolidiidae > Berghia > Berghia stephanieae. Next base: position 136,710,848 of record NC_088360.1, on the reverse strand, counting down.
ACATATAATTTAAAAGACATTTTTAGAGATATACTTTGAAAAATATTATTAGATATTTAATCTTTAAAATATTTTCAACAAGACGTAAATTTTGCCATCTTTACATTTTACATTTAAAATGAATTCTTAAAAAAGCAACTCAAGATCATCTAGTAATTCCACTTATGGCAGGATTGGAATGTTAGGAGCAAATAACAAATTCAATAAAGTCAATCAATGCCTAGAAATAGAAAAGACATTTCATCCAATTTCAAATCAAGATTATAAAATAAACAAAAGCAATTATTAGGCACATTTAAAAAAAAATAATTTTGTTTTGTATTAGGGGTTTTACATCAATTGTCACATTTTTAAATCATTTCAGTTCCAGTTGATAAGAAGATGATAAAATTGACAAAAAAATTTGGATCAAGTTAACAACCTCCTATGAAGAAAAAAACATCAACGGGCAATCATTGAATTCACATACCTTGTTTTGTAGCTCTGTATTTTCAGCATGAGCTTTTTCCTTTTCAGCTAAAACTGATTTTTTGGCCTCCTCTAAATCTTTTTCAAGAGATGATATCCGCGATTCATACTGAGTCCGAAGCAACTTCACATGTTCTGGAGTATCTATGGAGTCAAGACAATAGAAATGTCAGGAATGTTTATCTTCATTACTGTCACAACAATGGAATCAAAGTGTATCCTAGTTTGTGGCACTTGAATATGACAGTATTATATTTTCTTACTTCTTCTAACCAGGATCAGGGTTGCCAATTCAGGAGACAAATTTTTTTTTACAAACACATTGACCGACCCCTTTCTGAGTGCTGAACTCCAGTAAAAAGACATTATGTGCTTACTTTTTTTTCCGTTTATCAGGTGACTGGAAAATATACTGAGGGTTTATAACATACTGAATTCTGTAAATATATGGAAAATTGGCAACCTTGCAGAATGTTGGAAACAGTCATAAATAAAATTCCCTTTATTCATCCCAAAGGGGAATTTGTCTCTGGGATCTATTCCAAAGGAAGACTGGAATAACCCAGGCATCAGCCGCAGTGCAGCGGCACAAATTGAGCTAGGATGAGGGGACTTGCTCAAGGCCACACAGCACAGCTGCGGGTGATCAAACTCGGTACCTTTTGGGTACGAAGCAAAGACCATAAATAACGCTGAGCCACACTGCGCCTTAAGACACAAATCTGAGATGGAAGTTAAATTAAGATGTCCCTTTGCTGTAAATAAAGCAGGGGGTGGTTCTTATCTCAATCAAAATTGTAATAGTGCTTCACAGGCTGCATGACTCACCCCATGTGTTAAATGAAGAGATTTTAAAAAATTATAAAGCACTTACAGAGAGCATAAATGGTGCTAACAGTGAGTACCATTACCTTAACTTTAAATCTTTCTTTCTGTGGCAGGAGACGCATAAGGCCTGATATGTTGAATAAGCGCTAAATAAGTTGGGGGTTTTTCTATTCCAACTAAACGCTACATAAGTTGGGTTTTTTTTTTTCTATTCCAACCTATCATGTCTGATAGGAATTCGAGTATTCTTCAGAGCAAGACCCAAAATCACAATTGTGACAAGATGAAAATAAAATTGACACATCTTTACAGTTTCTATAGTCATCTTGTTTTTAAAGGTTTAAAAGGCTGAGTATTTTGGTCTTTGCCTGGTAACATGACGGTGCCGGATTGTATCTCCCTGATGAGTTTTGAGCAAGTCACTTAATCCTGACTCGCAGACATGGTTATTCTTACACCACCACTCAGAGTCGTGCTTTTCACTGAGAAATAACTTCCCTTAATCCTCTCTTCATAAGTTTAAACAAATATATTTTTGAAAAATATATAAATAGAAAAAGAGAATTTACAAAAATCCCAACACCTAATTCAGGGTTGCCAATTCAGAAGGCAGGTTCCTTTCTGAGTGCTGAAGTCCGATAAAAAGACATAAAGTACCTACTTTTTTCCCCATTTAGCAGATGAATGGAAAATATACTGAGGGTTTATAACAATGAGCTCCGTATATACATATACGGAAAATTGGCAACCTTGCTAATTTTTCTATTCAAAAGAAAGTCACATACATTTTAAGTACCTAACACGCTAACAGTCTATATATAGCAACATATCACCTTTGTTGGAATTCTGCAATTCTTTGAGTTGTTTGTTTTCAGCTTCCATCTTCTCCAAGCTTTCCTTCTGGCTCATCATTTTATTTCGTGCATTTTGTAGCACGGCTCGAGATTGGGCCTGCTTCTTTTCATACTCTTCTCTTCGTTTCTCAAAACCGTCGACTTCTGCTTTCAACCGTGCATTTTTCTCTTGTAGTTGGGTTTTCTCCTGGAATATAAAACAAGAAATTTTTTATAATGAAAATCTGAAGCTAGAAATGAGTCATTATACCGAGCAAAACTTGGAAGTAAAGCTTGCGTGTGTGGTCTAGTGGTATGACACTCGCCTATGGATCAGAGGGTCTCCTGGGTTTGAGCCCCACTGAGCAGCGCATAGTCAAGTCCTTGGAAAAGACTACTTTACTCACAGTCTCTCACCATACACAAAGGTAAAATGAGTACCTGGCCATTAACAGCGTTGTGTGTGTTGGAAAAATAAATTTGTAATATTGTATCATGCCTTGTCTCACATGTTACATGTGGCTGTTGACCACAGACTCTTTGTAAATCGCTTTCAACACGTTTATGGATATATAAAAACGAAGTGACTATTCTCACCCCCGGGATGCTAGTCTTCATAATAGTATAAAAAGTAGTCCACAATTGTTGTATGTTTAATCCAAAGGTTGTAATGCAGTAATTTGTTAAGTTTCTTGTCACAAGTTGCACAATTTAAAAAAAAAAATCAATCAAATCCAAATCGCAAAAAGCCGGCGACGTTTTTTTTGGTAATCCAATCGGCCGGGGGGGGGGTGAGAATAGAGGCAGCCATATAAAAAAGCTCAAGTCTTAAGTTTGAAATCAGTATGTCATAAACAAGAGACAAAAAAAAAGAAAATCCTTACAGTAATTCATTATGATTAAAGTTTGTTTGTATGTAGACTTTGTTTTGTTTTTCCGTTCTTTTTAATACAAAGAACATACAAAAGGGGAATAATTCTCAACCAGTGTAAAGATGGATTTCCATAGATGTGTAAATTTCAGAGGAAACGATATTAATGGAGCTTGAGCCTTATTGTTCCCTCAAGCTCTAATGAATTGCAATACAAATATAAATGACCAGATGACTTCAATTTCAAGACAAAGAGGCAGCTAGTGGTTGTTAGTGTATTTGCAAGTAAACCATGTCAGATATCAAGTAATCTGATCTTCCTAAAAATGATAGAATGTGAAATAGATGAGTAGGTCACTTTCAAACGTAAGATATGATCATTTGCTACCCATTCTGTTTGAATTGCATTAGTTGCCAGTGAAAGTAAGGGTTGAATACAAGATAGCCCTTATTTGCTTTAAATGCCTTAATGGTTTAGCACCTAGGTATCTTAACAAATTCATAAACGTCTATTCTCCATCTAGAATGCTAAGGTCTTCATCTGACCACACTAAACTTCAAGTGGGAGATCATTGTCAACACTTGATCCTCAAATATGGAACGATCTTCCCAGGGCTATTCGTGAAGCATCAAGTGTCAATGTTTTTAAACCAAAGCTTAAACATTACTTTTTTACAAAAACATATTCCTAAGTCTCTGTCAATTTTTCACATATATTTGATATCGATGATTTTTATTTTTTCTTCTTTTGAGTAATAACTGAAAGTGTGTTTGTTTGTTTGTGTTTGTGTGTGTGTGTGTGTGTGTGTGTGTGCGCGTGTTAGTGATATTCTAGATTGTCATTCCTGTAACTGTAAATGGTTATGCGCTATACAAGTGCTATATATTATAATTATATATTATTATTCAAAGAAAATCGCAATTTTGTGTCATTTATTTATTGACTTAAAGAGGAAAATAATTGTCTCATAGAACAATATCCTGAGTGTTTTGAAACTCCAAATGTTCTCTGGTGATTCTACAGAGTCCAAAAGACAATTTGAGATTGTTAACTTATTTTCTATCTGGATGTGACTTAGGACGTTTTCAAAGTCACCTAATCAGATATGATTGCATAGATTTCATGATTAAGTCATACGATTCATCTGTCTCTATCTCACCCTTCACTCTGGAGTCAGATTTGCAAAAATGTTGGGGTTGGAAAAAGATTAAAAATAGAGATCTTTTTTCTCTTGTGAGTAAAATGCCTTTTCCAAGGATTCAACTATGCATCGAGTGAGGCTCGAACCCAGGATCTTCCAATCCGAAAGCAAGTGTCATACTACTAGACCACATAGCCACACTGTGTTGTAATGACAGTAAAACCAACATTTAGAACAGACCTGCTCTTTTGTAGCAAGAGATTCCTTCATGGTGGACACTTCAGCCGTTGCTTGCTCGGCACGTTTCTCTGCAGCTTGAGCAGTGTTTTGGGCACTCATAAGCTGACCCTCCAAAGACATGATGGAGTCTCTATTGGCATTGATCGTGTTGGTAAGGTCATTCACGGTCTGCACACAGGAGGTTTGGGATGGGGGGAAAAAGAAATGTCACAATAGATAAAAACAAATTAAATTGTTGAAATCCATTATTAAAAAAAATAATAATAAAAATAAAATAAAATTCCCTTTATTCCTCCCATAGGGGAAATCTGTCTCTAGGGTCAAATCCAAGGGAAGACTGGAATAACCCATGCATCAGCCGCAAATTGAGCTAGGGTGAGGTGTCTTGCTCAAGGTCACACAGCGCAATGGCAGGGAATCGAACTGGGTACCTTTCAGGTAGGAAGCAAAGACTGTACCACTGAGCCATGCTATTGCACTACTTAACAATTTTTTTCAAACCTCCTACCCCATGAATGGTCCTTGAGTTAAAGAAATATATCACGAGTATGAGATAAACAGGGGAAATGAATTTCAAATAAAGTATAAAATTTATCACCTACATAAAGTTCCATTGGTTTTTCAAAACTCTAACAAGAAAAGAAGCACTGCCATACCATAAACAGATATACCCTTGTTTCTCATTTTGGACAGAAAACTTTTATTTTCGTATAATATCAACGGTTGGAGATCATCTCAAACTAGTCAAAAGAATTCTGGGTTTTAAAATTTTTTTACCAGTTGGGCAGCTACAATGTTATTTTACGATCTACCAAATTTGCAAATTCCTTTCCGTTATCATGAAAAAACCAAAGCCTTCTTTACCAAGTCCCAATGCATTCAGGCATGCCAATCCTTCATTTCTTTACCAAGTCCCAATGCATTCAGGCATGCCAATCCTTCATTTCTTTACCAAGTCCCAATGCATTCAGGCATGCCAATCCTTCATTTCTTTACCAAGTCCCAATGCATTCAGGCATGCCAATCCTTCATTTCTTTACCAAGTCCCAATGCATTCAGGCATGCCAATCCTTCATTTCTTTACCAAGTCCCAATGCATTCAGGCATGCCAATCCTTCATTTCTTTACCAAGTCCCAATGCATTCAGGCATGCCAATCCTTCATTTCTTTACCAAGTCCCAATGCATTCAGGCATGCCAATCCTTCATTTCTTTACCAAGTCCCAATGCATTCAGGCATGCCAATCCTTCATTTCTTTACCAAGTCCCAATGCATTCAGGCATGACAATCCTTCATTTCTTTACCAAGTCCCAATGCATTCAGGCATGCCAATCCTTCATTTCTTTACCAAGTCCCAATGCATTCAGGCATGCCAATCCTTCATTTCTTTACCAAGTCCCAATGCATTCAGGCATGCCAATCCTTCATTTCTTTACCAAGTCCCAATGCATTCAGGCATGCCAATCCTTCATTTCTTTACCAAGTCCCAATGCATTCAGGCATGCCAATCCTTCATTTCTTTACCCAGTCCCAATGCATTCAGGCATGCCAATCCTTCATTTCTTTACCAAGTCCCAATGCATTCAGGCATGCCAATCCTTCATTTCTTTACCAAGTCCCAATGCATTCAGGCATGCCAATCCTTCATTTCTTTACCAAGTCCCAATGCATTCAGGCATGCCAATCCTTCATTTCTTTACCAAGTCCCAATGCATTCAGGCATGCCAATCCTTCATTTCTTTACCAAGTCCCAATGCATTCAGGCATGCCAATCCTTCATTTCTTTACCAAGTCCCAATGCATTCAGGCATGCCAATCCTTCATTTCTTTACCAAGTCCCAATGCATTCAGGCATGCCAATCCTTCATTTCTTTACCAAGTCCCAATGCATTCAGGCATGCCAATCCTTCATTTCTTTACCAAGTCCCAATGCATTCAGGCATGCCAATCCTTCATTTCTTTACCAAGTCCCAATGCATTCAGGCATGCCAATCCTTCATTTCTTTACCAAGTCCCAATGCATTCAGGCATGCCAATCCTTCATTTCTTTACCAAGTCCCAATGCATTCAGGCATGCCAATCCTTCATTTCTTTACCAAGTCCCAATGCATTCAGGCATGCCAATCCTTCATTTCTTTACCAAGTCCCAATGCATTCAGGCATGCCAATCCTTCATTTCTTTACCAAGTCCCAATGCATTCAGGCATGCCAATCCTTCATTTCTTTACCAAGTCCCAATGCATTCAGGCATGCCAATCCTTCATTTCTTTACCAAGTCCCAATGCATTCAGGCATGCCAATCCTTCATTTCTTTACCAAGTCCCAATGCATTCAGGCATGCCAATCCTTCATTTCTTTACCAAGTCCCAATGCATTCAGGCATGCCAATCCTTCATTTCTTTACCAAGTCCCAATGCATTCAGGCATGCCAATCCTTCATTTCTTTACCAAGTCCCAATGCATTCAGGCATGCCAATCCTTCATTTCTTTACCAAGTCCCAATGCATTCAGGCATGCCAATCCTTCATTTCTTTACCAAGTCCCAATGCATTCAGGCATGCCAATCCTTCATTTCTTTACCAAGTCCCAATGCATTCAGGCATGCCAATCCTTCATTTCTTTACCAAGTCCCAATGCATTCAGGCATGCCAATCCTTCATTTCTTTACCAAGTCCCAATGCATTCAGGCATGCCAATCCTTCATTTCTTTACCAAGTCCCAATGCATTCAGGCATGCCAATCCTTCATTTCTTTACCAAGTCCCAATGCATTCAGGCATGCCAATCCTTCATTTCTTTACCAAGTCCCAATGCATTCAGGCATGCCAATCCTTCATTTCTTTACCAAGTCCCAATGCATTCAGGCATGCCAATCCTTCATTTCTTTACCAAGTCCCAATGCATTCAGGCATGCCAATCCTTCATTTCTTTACCAAGTCCCAATGCATTCAGGCATGCCAATCCTTCATTTCTTTACCAAGTCCCAATGCATTCAGGCATGCCAATCCTTCATTTCTTTACCAAGTCCCAATGCATTCAGGCATGCCAATCCTTAATTTAAAATTTTAGGAACATTCTACCAACTGATTATAATAAATAATAAATAATGAATTTATATAGCGCCTAAACATCCATGTTAATCGTGCTCTGTGGCGCTTTACATAATAAAAATGATTAAAAAACAACAACAACAACGACAACAAATTTAAAATTAAAATCATGACACTACATAATAAGCATGAACACACAAACAAAATCTAACCAACATTTATTTCATAAACAATAAGCCTTACGGAACAACTCAGTCTTCAGATATTTCATGAAAGATGATAAATTTTCACAGGACTTTGTCCGAGGACTGAGCGCATTCCAAAGGCATGGAGCAATGTATGAAAAGGCTTTTTTTACCGAAAGTGGATTTTGAGGTGGTAACCTTTAGAAGTTGGGACTGAGATGATCTTAAATTTCGAGTGGGTTCATATTTTTAATATAGGTATAATATTATAGGTAGCATTCAAGAATATCTCAGTAGATGACAATAACTGGCTAAGAAAAAAATAAACCAATAAACCAAATAAACAAACTTACTTGTTGAAGTGAGGCCATGTTGACCTTTCCAGTTTCTTGGGCAGCAGCTTTCTTTTTCAGCTCATCCAACTCTTTAGTAATCTTCTCAGCCTGTTCCTTGTACTTACGACCAATTTGTTTCAAACGGGTGATGGTCATCGTTTTGTCTTCACTTTCCTTTGTCTTTTCTTCTAATTGTTTTTTAACTGTGGTCAATTCTTGTCTGTGAAATCAAATTCAAGAGTTAAAATTTCATGTAGAAAATAAGAAATTAAACATTTGTAACAAGGAGTTGAAGCCAAGAACCAATTGTTACCCTCAGCCTGGCCAGGAGAGGGACACTACAATCGACGCTGTCCACCACATTAGGGTGAAACAGTTGGCTTTTGCCACAAAAGTTTTTATTCTCTATTGACTTCTGGCACTTCTATATTCATTTCATTTTTTGTTATTGTCTACAAAAGAGCCTGCTCCACTCACTTTCTTGTAGAAAATATTTCTTTTAGTCAAGGATAACACATCATGGTAAAGCATGTACGGATGGTGATCAGACACATGTATAGATAAATATGTACAGATGGTGATCACAGACACGTGTATAGATTAATATGTATAGATGGTGATCACAGACACATGTATAGATTAATATGTACGGATGGTGATCACAGACACGTGTATAGATTAATATGTATAGATGATCACAGACACGTGTATAGATTAATATGTACAGACGGTGATCACAGACACATGTATAGATAAATATGTACAGATGGTGATCACAGACACGTGTATAGATTAATGTGTACAGATGGTGATCACAGACACGTGTATAGATTAATGTGTAGAGATGGTGATCACAGACACGTGTATAGATTAATGTGTACAGATGGTGATCACAGACACATGTATAGATTAATGTGTACGGATGGTGATCACAGACACATGTATAGATTAATGTGTACAGATGGTGATCACAGACACATGTATAGATTAATGTGTACAGATGGTGATCACAGACACGTGTATAGATTAATGTGTACAGATGGTGATCACAGACACGTGTATAGATTAATGTGTAGAGATGGTGATCACAGACACATGTATAGATTAATATGTACGGATGGTGATCACAGACACGTACAGATTAATATGTACGGATGGTGATCACAGACACATGTATAGATTAATGTGTACAGATGGTGATCACAGACACGTGTATAGATTAATGTGTACAGATGGTGATCACAGACACATGTATAGATTAATATGTACAGATGGTGATCACAGACACGTGTATAGATTAATATGTACAGATGGTGATCACAGACACGTGTATAGATTAATATGTACAGATGGTGATCACAGACACGTGTATAGATTAATGTGTATAGATGGTGATCACAGACACGTGTATAGATTAATGTGTACGGATGGTGATCACAGACACGTGTATAGATTAATGTGTATAGATGGTGATCACAGACACGTGTATAGATTAATATGTACAGATGGTGATCACAGACACATGTATAGATTAATGTGTATAGATGGTGATCACAGACACGTGTATAGATTAATGTGTACAGATTGTGATCACAGACACGTGTATAGATTAATATGTATAGATGGTGATCACAGACACGTGTATAGATAAATATGTACAGATGGTGATCACAGACACGTGTATAGATTAATATGTACGGATGGTGATCACAGACACATGTATAGATTAATGTGTACGGATGGTGATCACAGACACATGTATAGATTAATGTGTACAGATGGTGATCACAGACACGTGTATAGATTAATGTATATAGATGGTGATCACAGATACGTACAGATTAATATGTACAGATGGTGATCACAGACACGTGTATAGATTAATATGTACGGATGGTGATCACAGACACGTGTATAGATTAATGTGTACAGATGGTGATCACAGACACGTGTATAGATTAATATGTATAGATGGTGATCACAGACACGTGTATAGATTAATGTGTAGAGATGGTGATCACAGACATTTTAATGAAAGAAATAAACCGCATTAGTACTTTTCACCAGAAAGCTTTTAACTGTGCGGTTCCAGCCTGTGAAAATCTCTTGGTTTTATTTTTTAAAATCCTCTCCTCGTGTTCTAACATTTGAGAAACGTCTTAAGACTGATTTGTTTTACAGAGCATTGATATTTTTTTAAAAAATGTTTATATATGTGTTTGTGTGTGTGTGTGTGTTTGTGTGTGTGTGAATATGAATACTTTTAAGTGAATGCTTCAGTAAATATTGTTATTATTATTTTTTAAATTATTGCTGTTGTTGTTATATTATTATTGTTGTTGCTGTTATCATTATTATTATTTTTATTATT
>NC_088360.1:136638026-136695526 GCF_034508935.2 Berghia stephanieae | reverse complement strand
ATGGTCTTTGCCGAATTCGACTCCCCACCACACTGTGTGGCATGAGCAGGTCAATTCGCCCCAGCTCACTTTACAGTACTGCACTGCGGCTGACACCAGGGTTATTCCAGTCTTCCCTTGAAATAGAACCTAAAGACAAATTTCCACTAGGGGATGATGAAAAAGAATTTTCTTTCTTTATTTTTTATTTATGTCAACTTATATGCTTACAATAATGTCTTGCAAGTATTATACATATTTTGATATTTTGGTTTGTTTTTAAGGGTTTTACAGCTCTTGCAACACATTTAGGTCAAATAGTGCCAGTAAAAAGGAAGAAAATTAGATAGTAAAAATATTCTAGATGTACAAATAAAAGGTCGAGGAAAAAGTAAGACAAAGGAGAATGGTACAATTAGGGAACAGATGCAGATTCTAAGTGCACACTATCAGTATACTTAGTTTGAGATTACCTAAAAGTCTCACCTAGGCACCAGCACGAGATCCCTCTGAGAGGAATACACTCAAATGTTTACAAATCATATGGTTAAAAAAAAACCCAGTACATTACACAAAGATGATTTACAATGAAAAATAAAAATATCATCTCCCAAAACCCACATTCCACTATTTCCCTCCCAGCCAAGGACACCAGCCAGGATCTGGAGAAAATTTAAGTAATCCCATTCCAAGACAAAGACAGAGAGCAATTGGAAAACAAATACAGGGGGATAGCAGACAACAAGTAACTCCCTGCCCACTATGGGAGTTCGGGAACCCCATCCAGACATATTTTGATTTTGCAACACGACTGATAGCATGGCAACCATAGGCAAATAATTTTATATAACAAATGTGAAATCAGAAACACATGTGAAATCCAACCTTTGATTGAAGCTGCTGTTTGACATTCAAAAGCTGGTCTCTTTCGTCTCTCAACAGTTTGTTGCTGTCTGTCAGAACATTCAAATTGCTGACTTTACGCATGAGCTCCACTTGGTTTGCTGTAGTCTCAACATTTATCTGGAGAAGGAGAAATGAAAGTTATTAAAATGTTTAAAAAATCACATATAAGTAAAATATTAATTAAATTGGAACTAAAATTTAAAAGAGAAAAAAAACAGCCTGAAAATTTTCTGCTCCTTATATTTGATAAACATGGCAAGCAATGGACCTAGGAAGAATTACGACAGAGTCAGTTTGAAATAAACAACAACAATTCAATAAAAATGCAGCAAAAAAAACCCAAACAAAAACACTGAATTCTGAGAGAAAAAAACTAAACAGGAACTACTTTGATCCCTGACTATTCGTCCGTAAGTTATTCATAAAAAATTATCTCTCTTATTAATTCCAAATTTATGAAAAATATTAATTTTTATCTCTGACACTAAAGAAAAATCCAACAAGGGAAAAGAAAATCAGATTTAGTGAAAAAATATGAAAAGAAATTGAAGAATAAGATCCTCCTCCTTTAAATTTGGAAAATGTGATGCAAACCAGCATTCCAGACATAATTATGATTTTGACTTTCTTGACTTTTTGACAATTGCCTCCTAATCTTCGTCCTGGGATCCTTTGGCAGCTTCTGATTTGTTGAGTGAGTTCTTTCCATTGATGACGGTCTGCTGCGATGAATCTCAGGTGTTCTAAATCCTTTTTGCATCTCAGTTCTCGTGTGCCATCGAGGCACATGAGGTCTATATTTATTGCAGTGTATATGATTGTTGTTGGTCTGCCTCTGTGTTTGTTATGTTCACTTGATGTAAAAAAAAATGCAATTGCCTTATTAACTGGAATATTCTATCTCTCTTGACAAGATGTCCAAATAGTCTCCATCTTGTTTCCAAAATTTGAATCGATAGTGGTTTTCTTCACATTTTATGTACAGCGATTTGTTACTTATTTTTGTTGGGTCGTAGATATCTAAAATTCTCCTGAGTTGTTTCTTATGATCTTTTGATCTTGCCACCACTTAGTGTAATGATCATTATACATAATATAAATGTTTATGGATACCATATCAGATGTAAACCTTCTGAATAGTGGAAAACTCCCCAATTTACTCTGAACCACACTAACAAATACATACCTGAGTCCTTTCCCTCTCCTCTTTCAATGCCTGGTCTGCCTCAGCAACCCTTTTCTCCAGGTGACCAAACCGTTGCTTGAAACGATTGCACTCAGTTTGAACCACAGCCAATTTAGACTCAGCAATGTCTTTCTCCCTTCTCAAAAACCTTTAATACAAACAAGAGCAAGTTATAATCATCAAGTGTTCAACAGTTATAGGTTTAAATGTAGTTTTTAGTACTTAAACAAGAGCAAATTATTGTCATCAAGTTTCAATAGTTTTAGCTTTAAATTTAGTTTGTAGAACAATTGTGTGTACGACAGAGCATGTAAAATTCTTGATTCAAGAAGGGGAATAATCCATGCGTCCGAATCAGGATTTGAATTCATGATCTCATGACCAAAAGTTTAGTGCTCTTCCCTTTTGCTATTGACAAGCCCCTGTGTTATAAAATAAAATAAAAAGTAGTCCTCCAGAGCCGCTAGGCCCATGGTGCAGGAGGTTATCCCCGGTTCTATAGCGTGAAAAGTACAATAAAAATTTATTGCTACTCATTGGACAGGGTGCTAGTCTATCGCAAAGTACTTTCTGCCATACATAACAGACCCAGTGTTAAAATTGCACCATAAACTTGGGATATAATTTTTGTTTGTTGTTTTTAAGGCTTTTGATGCACTTGAGACACTTTTAGGTCATTTCAGCAACAGTAAAAAAGAAGAAAATAGGATAATAAAAAAATTCTAGGTTTACAATTGAAAGCGCAAGAGAAAAAATAAGACAAAGGGGGAATGGTTCAAATAAGGAACAGATTCCAAGAGCATACTATCATTGTGCATAGTTTCAGATCACCTAAAAGTCTCATCCAACACAAGCAAAGGATCCCACTAAAAGGAACACACTCAAATTCTTACCTTATGCATTAAAAACAACAAATATAACAACACATAACAGAGAGATGATTTACAAGGAAAAAAAATATAAGCTCCCAAAACTAATACTAAATATCTGACTGCTTCCCTCTCAGCTGAGTACTCTGGTAAGGTCAAGGACAAAATCAAGCAATCCTATTCCAAGAGAAAGGCAGAAAAGCAACTCGGAAAACAGATATAAATGGAAAGAAGGAAGATATGGTAAAAGATCTCCCTGACCACAATGGGAGGCCAGGAACCCTGCGCAGTCAAAAAAAATCTTGAGCGTTTTTATAGCGCAATATCCACTAGACATGCTCAAAGCGCTTTACAAAAGGGCCTTAACCAATGACAACACGCAACCCGAAGAACGAGACATGACGCCTGTTAGGCGATATTACAATTTCTTTTTCGGACAGACAACGCTGTTAACAGTCAGGTACTCATTTTACACCGGAGTATGGTGAGAAAATGTGAGTAAAGAGTCTTTTCCAAAGACAACTATGCACCGAGCAAGGGTCGAACCCAGGACCTTCCAACCCAAAAGCGAGTGTCATACCACAAGATCATATAGCCGCATTTTAATATTAAAACTTGGCATCTCAAAGAAAAAACAAGGACAGATGGGACACATCACCTGATCACTTCCAACAACTGGTTTGGTGATTTTCCTTCCTCCTCGCTGAAAGACGTATTAGCAGCTGCTCCGTCACTCTGTGCTTTTTGTTGAATATTTATAACTTGTGTTGATAACTGAAATTTTTACAAAATGTTGCATTAGATCTACAATATAATCTTCTACTGCATAAAGAAGTAGCAGTCCAAATGCTAAATACTACACGCATATCATTGAACAAATATGAATATAACAGTTTCAAAAGAGAACAAAGCACCAAACATGGAATGTTTCAAGCTCAAAACGCTTCTTCAGCCAATAACAAACACAAAACAAACAAAAAAACAAATTAAATACATCACTTAGTATCTCGGCAGACAGCAGAAAAGTCGTGCCAAATACTTTACTGCTGTTGGCCTGTTTCGACACAGCAAACAAATTTGATATTGAAAATGAAAAACATAAATTAGACAGGGCTTTGGAAGATGAAATGACTATTGAGGTCAGTGAAGAGGAAACGAGATTCGTATTTTCGAAACTAAACGAGAGGAAGGCTGCTGGGCCGGATGGATTGAAAGGAAAACTATTAAAAGAATGTGCCCACCAGCTTTCCCCATTTATACACATATTTTTAACTGGTCCCTCCAATGCGTTTCAATCCCTGAAATTTGGAAAACTTCAAAAATTATTCCTGTTCCAAAAAAAGAAAAACTTGAAACTATGAACGATCTCAGACCTGTTGCACTGACTTCAATAGTCATGAAATCTTTAGAAAAACTTGTTCTTGTTAAAATTAGGAATCAGTTTATGCCATTGAGTGATAGTCATCAATTTGCTTACAAACCAGGACGTGGCGTAGAGGATGCCATTTTGCTGTTTACAAACAACATCTACAGGCATCTAGATCACGCTAGGAGCTATTGCAGATTGCTTTTTGCAGATTTTTCTTCAGCGTTCAATACAATGCAACCTCAGTTGGTTGTTCAAAAATTGACTAGTCTGAATTTAAACAAGTATATAATTGCTTGGGTGCTCGAATTTCTTACGGAGAGAGCACAATATGTTCAATTAGGGCAAAACAAATCTTCCTGTATAACTACAAATACTGGTGCTCCTCAAGGTTGTGTATTGTCCCCTGTATTATTCACAATATACACGAATGACTGTAGAAGTCAAAACCTGAGTGTACCTTAATAAAGTTTGCAGATGACACCGCTCTTCAAGGCCTCATAACAAATGGCAACGAAGTGGCTTATAGGCAAGAAATTGATAGATTTGTGTCTTGGTGTGATGCCCACCACCTAGAGCTTAACATAAGCAAGACAAAGGAGCTAGTGATTGACTTTAGGAGAGTGAAGGAACCGATAGAACCGTTAAAATTAAAGGACCAATTCGTCCAGCGAGTTCCTCACTACAAATACCTTGGTGTAACGATTGATGACAGGCTCAAGTGGGATGAACACTTGAAAATAATTAGGCATAAGATGTGCAGACGTACATATTTTTTATCAAAACTCTCTCAGTTTAGAATAGATAAAACCCTCTGCACATTATTTTATAGAGCAGTAATCGAAAGTGTTTTGTCATTTTGTATAACAGCTTGGGGAGGCAATTGCTTAGCAGTGGAAAGGAACAAAATAAATTCAAATATTAAAAAATCCATTAAACGCTATATAAATGATGTTGACGATGTAGATCTTTTATACGAGAAATTTTGTATAAATAAAATAACTAAAATATTAAATGACCAGTATCATCCACTAAGACCATCAATTATTATGTCAGAAAGAAGTGGTCGCCCTTTCTCTATTTCAACGAAAACAGAGAGACACCGAAAATCTTTTCTGCCGTCCAGTATTAGGCTTTATAACAACAAGCAATAATCATTTTATATAATTATTTCTCATTTTTACTTTTTAAAAATATAAATATTAATTTATTAATTTATTTGTTTTGCAATCTTTTCAATTTTCAATTTATAGTGACAGTTTTAACTATTTTACAGTGTTGAAATTATTCATATTATTAAGCGCAGCTCTGGTTATAGAGCTGCTCCTTTTTTATATATATACATCCTATTTCCATTGTATTTTTATCTTATGTGTAAATTACAACACGTCTGTACAAAAAATTTCCTTTTTGGGATGCAATAAAGTATTATTATTATTATTATTATTATTATTATTATTATTAATGTTTTTGTTAATGGCTGAAGAAGGGTTTGAGCCTGAAATTTTGTGCATATTATATGGTATTTTCGTGCTTTTCGGAAGCAGTTATATTCATTTTTGTTCATTACTTCTTACAGACCAGTTTCTGGCAGCTTCAAATATATTTGAGCTGGCATGTAATTAAAATCTAATTGAAAAATATCATAAGCCAATATTCATAATAAAGTAATACTGGGTAAAAATATATATATTTATATTCCTATTTTTTTTAAACTCACACGAAAACGGATTTTAATAGTTTGTGAATGCAATCTCAACTCAAAACACTAACACCTAAGCCCTTTAAATCACATAACTATTTTAATTATTACTCTATATCATTATTAATCTAATTCATAATACTATAATCAGTGCTGATGGTGACAAAAAGTGAAAAAGTAGGAAAATGTTGAACGATTGCCTTTAAGCCCCATTTCTACTGCACTAAACCCCACTTTTAGAGCAATTGAGATGATAGACTATCATTGATACTCTAGCTAACTTCTGGAGAGTGGGAAACTGCACCTGTGTGTTCCACCACACGTCAACTCTCTCATTGCTAGCACACTGTTTCAAGAAAATGTAATTTTTAAAAGGAGGAAATTCCTCCTCTGGACTCCAAAATCGCGGATTTCCGCGGATCCGAGGAAAACCATCAGCACTGTATAATAAACACCTTTTTAAGGGGATGGAGGGAGGAGGAGAGGAGACATGTGGATTATAAAGTGATTCAAAAACATTTTTTTTAAAGATTAAAAAAACTATAAAAACTTACTTTAGACATTTGCTCGTGAAGCAAGACGTTCTGATTGGTCAACTCTTCAACCCGGGACTCCAATACCTTGACCTCTTGTTGATAGATTCGCTCTTGTTCAGCCCATGAGGTCTGGAGTACATTGGAGAGAAAACTTCATGACAAAGGCAATCTTAATAATGCAAGTTTTTTGACGTATAGAGCAATTAGTCTTTCATAATTATTAGGCCCGTGGAGTCAGAGTTTATTTTATATATTGAAACCAACCATATAAATTACTTGCTACCCTTTGGATAGGATTCTAGTCTAATGTAAAATACTTTCCACCAGATCTAACAGACCTAGCTACCCAATCACTGATGGGTGAACAGGGATGGGGGTAGACAGAAAAAAAGTCTCAACTCCACCCAGAACTGATCTCAGTCCCTTTGCATGTGATACGAGTGCTCTGTAGTAGCTTTCGTAAAGTCATGACCTGATACTAACCAAAATAATTTGCCATGAAAGAAGATCACAATAAATACATTTTTAAAAAATTATTTTTTTTTTAAAAGACAATTAATTTGTTGCTAATTTGCTTTGATTGATATGCCATCTTTGTAAACGTAGGAGATAAAGGAAAATGTGGATTCCACATTAAGAGAAAAACGAGTAAATAATAATTTTCTTTTTTAAAAAAAGAATGTGATGAAGCATGAATAATCATTTTAATCTATTTTTAAATGTCATAAAAGTCTAGTTTTTGTTTTACTTGAAATTAAAATTTTATCATTAAGTAACACTAAGTTGTGGTAAGAAAGACAATGTAAACAAATTTGATACCTTGGCATCGGAGAGCTGTTTTTCATAGAGAACTGTCTCCTCTTGGGACTGTTGTAAATGCTCATTCATATCATCTGCCTGTAAAAGTAGACATGGTCAGGTCACAAAGGCACGAATAATTAAAATAGAGCAGTAGAATTAGGTGCCCCAAACATAAACAAAGGTCGAGAAGCACATGGCAAACCACATGTTCCTGTCTTGACAGCTCACGTTCCAATGTAAATAATAGAAAAAAAATAACCTTTAAAATTTGGCAGTTAGGTGGCAAAAGAAACACATATTCATAAATACTCGATCATGCATCAAATAATGTCTAGATATGGATATTTTATGGAACAAAATGTAAAATTTATCAAAAGTTACGTCTATCTATTTTTAGACCAGAGCAAATTATTGCGCTGGTGTGAACAAAACGAGAATTATTCGGAGCCTGATTTTCATAATAATTTAGCCTTATATTATTATTTCTGCAACTGTTAGATTTTATGTAAACATATTTTCAATACTGAAAGTGTATTGCCTACAACTCAAACTACAAAATTAGGAGACCTATATTGTGCGTAAATTATTCCGGTCCCTAACGGAAATCACTAGCAACTTGTTATTGTTTACGTTTGGGGCACCTAATTTTACTGATCTATTAATTTACATTTATAAAGAGGAATCATACATGGTATTTGTATCTATCTAAATATTGACAACAAATATTCAATTAAACTCTTAGCTCTTTGGAAGAGCATAGGTCGTCAATGATTCTTCCCCAGGACACTCTGTTCTGGGCTGTTTTTGTTTCTCCCTGCCAGTTTATTCCCATCTCTTCTAGCTCTGCCTCTGAATTTTGCCTCCAGCTGCTGTGTGGCCAGCCTCTCTTCCTCTTGCCTTGTGTGTTCCAGGTCAGGGATTGGTATGTGGTGCCGGTTTCTGACTTTCTCAATGCATGTCCTATCCAGCCACACTTCCTCCGTGAATCTGCTCCTTCACAGGTTCCTGCCCAGCTCTCTCCCACATGTCTTCATTTCTGATCTTGTCTGGCAATCTGTTGTTGTGGAACATCTGTATCTTCTGCAGCATTGTCTTTGTTTTCCGCCATGTCTCGCAGCCATAAAGAAGAACGGACTTGACAAGTTAAAGATGCGAAGCTTGGTCTTTGTGCTAATCTTGGATGCCCAGATTTTTCTCAGTATAACAAAGACAGTTCTTGAGTTTCCTATCCTTGTTGTGATGCTTCTGTCTGTTATTAATAACAAATACAGAAGATAAAATATGCATGTCGACCTTTTAACTATCCATTTCCTCATGAGGGGGGGTGGGGGGGGGGGGGGGGGGGTAAGGTAGCCGAGTGGTTACGGCATTGCACTGTGAACTTGAAGGTCCCAATTCGAACCCGCTTCAAGCAATTTTTTTTTCTTCCTTGGGCAAGATTAATCCTCACTTTGCCCACTTTGGACAAAATGGGTGATTCTTGTTGATATCAGATGTTTGTTTGATGGATTATCTATATACCTTTATGGAATGCCTAGGCAACATCTCACAGGATGCCATGCAGAAGGGCATTATTTTCATTTCAAAATGTAATTTCTTTTATCCCATCTAAAAAATAATCTCATACTAAGTAATAAAATGGTCCATAAGAGCCAGAGTTTATCATGGTCTCAGCAGCTGTAATCCCATTTTTTATAGAGTAAAACAGATGACAGCAATTGCTTGCTACACTACCCTTGGGATAGAACGCCAGTCTACTGCAAATTACTTTCTGCCAGATCTAATAGACCCAGCAACCCAATAACTGCTGGGTGATAAGGGGTTGAAAAAAAATAATATCTCAACTTCACTTCACCCAGGATCGACATTGGTCTCTTTGCGTGTGAAGCGAGATCTCTACCAACTGAGCTATAGGGACCCTCTCCCCCTCTACCGATAGTAAGTAATTGTTAATTACACTTTTTTGGAAAAAGAAAGTCAAATTGTGTCAGTCTATCCTCTCTTACCTGTTTTTTTATGGTGGCTGAGGCTTCTACATCAGCAGCATGTAACATCAACTCGCGTTCGTACTTGCTTTGAGCCTAAGGGGACGAAATTATCAACATATCAATTAATAACAATATCAATATACTGTAAACTTCATACCGAAAAAGAAATTGTCCTTACACTTATTTTGAAAAGATAAATAGCTTTTCATTGTTAGTTCTCATAGTGGTGTATCTTCATAACGTTTCAGGTAAGTAACCATTTAAATACAATAAACAAATGAATAAATAAATAAATAAACAAACAAAAAATGAATGAATAAATAAATAAATAAATAACAAATAAATATGGACATTAATATAACATATTTCCATGGATTCATAATAATAATAATAATAATAATAATACACATTTATATAGCGCTCATTCTCGTGTAAAACACAAGCTCTGGGCACTTTACAATATAAATATCAATTTTAAGTGAAAAAAATAAAAAAATAAAATAATAATAACAATAACAATTCATAGCCAAATCAAGGATTCATATAGAGTCAAGAAAAACAAATACAGTAAAAATGTGTCTTGAGATTCTTTTTAAAAGTAGGTAAAGACTTGCACTCCCTCAGACCACGTGGTAGTTCATTCCAAATCTTGGGGCCGAAACAAGCAAACGATCTATCACCAAATTTTGTTCTTGATCTTTTTTCCGAAATTTTCGTTTGGTCATTACATGATCTTAAAGTGTAATTTTCAAATTTACACATGACCACGTGATCTGTGAGATATGCCGGTGCTATACCAGCCAAACACTTATAAACAAGACACGCTGCTTTGTAATATGTGCGCTTTTCAATTGGCAACCAGTGGAGAGAGGCCAACAAAGGGGTTGCATGATCAAATTTTTTTTTGCCAAAAACTAATCTTGCTGCACTGTTTTGCAGTAGTTGCAATTGTTTAATAGAAGCCTGAGGCAAGTTGACAAGCAGCGAGTTACAATAGTCTAGTTTCGAAAAAATGAGGGAAACAACCAATGTTTTACATGTTCCAATTGCAATATACTGACGGATCGAACTGATTTTCTTCAATTGAAAGTATAAAGATTTACAGAGAGCAGAAATGTGAGCTGACATTTTCATTTCTGAATCAAAATAGACACCCAAATTTTTCACAGTCTTTGAAACTTTGATCTTTTCACCCCCAATCAACACCTCAAGACCATCATTCACCTTCAACTGCCCTCTATTTCCCACAATCATCACTTCTGTTTTTGACTCATTCATTTTCAACTTGTTTGCATCCATCCACTCTTTCACATCCGTCACACATTCTTCCACACGTTTCACAATATTTTCGAGATTTTTAGTTTTATCAGTAGCATAAAGTTGCGTATCATCTGCATAGAGATGATAGCGCAGCCCATGACCAGTGATGACATTAGATAATGGAGAAGTATACAAAACAAAAAGAATTGGACCCAAAACAGAGCCTTGAGGAACACCAAAAGACAATGTATGTTGACGAGAAAGTTTATCTAAAATCATAACCTGTTGCTTTCTGCCATCTAAATAAGATTCAAACCACTGCAAGACAGTCCCAGACAAGCCAAAGGTTATATTAAGTCGTTTAATGAGAATACCGTGATCAATAGTATCAAACGCCGCCGAAAGGTCTAACAATGTCAGAAGAGAAACAGAACCTTTATCTAAAACATCAAGCAAATCACTCGCAACACAGCACAGAGCAGTTTCTGTGCTGTGCTAAGAACGATAAGCTGACTGAAATTTTTCCCATAGATTGTTTTCATGGAGATGTTGTGAAAGATGTCTGAGTACAACTTTTTCAAGGATTTGTTCTGTGAACTTCACAGGGGTTCATTTACTCCCAAAGCAGTTGAGGATCATCGTGATATCATCGAATACAGCAGCCAACACTGATCCAGGTGAAACAGATATTGTCTGTTTGTTTTTAAGGGAAATGGGATAGTAAAAAGTTATAAAATTACAATTAAAGTACCCAAGAAAAGGTAAGAGAAAGGGGAATTAGTTCAAAGAGGGAACAGATGTATATTCGAAGAGCACACAATCAGTGTACTTAGTTTGATATCGACTTAATGGTCTCACCCAAATACCAACACAAGATCCCACAAAGAAGAATACACTCAAATGGTTACAAACCATATATTAAAGGTTTTTTAAAATAACATGTAAACAGAGAGATGATTTACAAGGATAAAAAATATCTCCCAAAACTATAATTACACATTCCACTGTTTCCTCCCAGCCAAGAACTCCATTGATGGGTCATTACAAGACTAAGTAATCTCATTCCAAGACAAAGACAGAAAGCAATTGAAAAACAGATATTGGGGTATAGAAGACACAGCAAGTACCTCCATGCCCACTATGGGAAGTCAAGAACCCAACACAGGTGAAACAGATAGGTGAAGCAGGCAAGCTGGATACAAGATTTATGATTGAATTATTACCTCAGAAGCTATCTCTGCCTGTTTTTTGCACTCTTCTTGAGCTGCTTTACAACTAGCAAGAGCTGCATCTTTCTGAGAAACTGCTTCTTCTAACTCTGTTCTCAAAGCCACAGTTTGTTGTCGAAGATCTCCGTACTAGAATGAAACAAATGAAAAAGAAAAGAAATTATTGGTGGTAGATATGAATTTCCATTCTGATCTGTTTGCAAGGTAAAGACAAGTTGGATCTTTATCCATCTCCTTTAAGTTATTTATTACCAGACAAATTTTGTAATAAAAGACACGAAAAGACTTATATTGATCACAAATCTTAACACTTTGAAGCTTGATACTAAAATACTCGTATGAAATAGATTAGTCAGCAATCTAGATTCCAGTTTTATATGCCAGTTTTTTTATCACTGATTCTTGCCATTACAACTACAAAAATATGCCGATTAAAAAATATCAAAGCAACAAATTAGGATGCAGGCACTGGAGTAAGATAAAAAAGTATGTATGAAACAATGTCAGACAAATCAGAAAGAAAAATACAAGAAAAAGTCATCCCAAATTGGGATGAATTTTTCTGATTTGTCTAGCATTGTTTCATACAACCTTTTCAGTGATTTACATAGCCATGAAGACATGACCAAGATAATATCACCATATGTACATTTACATTCTGACTAAAACATCATCAATTACTTTGGTAGATAAACAAACAAACAAAAATAAGTTGGCCTTCAGAGCCATTAGGCCCATGGAGTTTTATCTCCATTTCTATAGCAATTACTTGCTACCCTTTGGATAGAAGTATAAGACCCAACTGGTGGACAGGGGTTTCAGAAAAAAAGATCTTGATTTCAGCCGGGAGAGATCTCAGTCCCTTTGCCTGTGAAGCGAGTGCTCTACCAACTGAGATATTGGGACCCCCCTAATATATGAAGGGGCTAATTAAATATTCTGAACAAAACTGACCACTGCTTGTCCTTCATTGGACAATCTGTTGTTTTCCTTCAAGACTTCCTGGTAGAGTTTGTCCAGCTGTTCTAATTTATTTGCCAAAACCTCCTTGGCCATCGAAGCATCACGGATCTTCTTCTCACACTCGTCTTGGACATCTTTCATGGTCTGAAATCAAAACAATTTGCAATTGAGAAATCAAATATAAATTAGCATGTCATCCACATATGTAATTTTTTTTCAAAATGATGCAAAAGTTTTATATACTTTTGTCCTGGCTTGTTGGGATTTTTTTCCCTCCTCTCTTTATCATGATATTGGTGCCCTTCTTAAGTCAATTAAAATGTTCATATTAATTAAACCTTGACAAGTGAACGACATGCTAAGGGACATAACTCATAAAATATGATGTGACGTTTTTCCTTTTTCCCCAGTGGTCTTCAGTTGAATTTTTCAAAAATCTTAAGTAATTTGAGTTTGACAAGTATGAATGGCAGAAAGGCCCACTCTTCAGGCATCTTGAGCTTAATTTTTTGTTCCTTTCCCAAGAACACAAAGATTTTAAGTTTTTCAAAAATGGCAAAAATAATTCAGTCAGTACAAATGCCACATGATTACCTTAGCTTGTTCTTTCAGACTGTTTTCAAGTCCTTCTGAGATGGTCTTGAATTGGTTGGCATGCTTTTTACTTGCTTCCAATTGCTGTCGAAGATCTGAGAATGAGAAGTGAACAAAAATGGATTTAGTGAGTTTGAAAAAAAAAATACTAATACCTCACCACAATAGCAATTTATCATTCAGCACCACCTTTAATTCTATGATGAATTTCATAATAAAAGGCACACAATTTGAGAATATAACTTTTCTCATCCTCTCAAAAGACAATGATGACGATCATCTTCTACCTGAAGTATTTACATTTTGATTAATAGTAATGGTGAGAATGGAGAACATATATCATATATTATGCTGAGCCAAAAATGTCTAACAAGCATAATAAACATCATCAAAAGCCAATGTTTACAATTCTTCAGACATTCCATCTGTTAAGGAAATTATAAATCATAATAAAATATTTTTTTTTAAACTCCCTTTATTCCTCCCATAGGGGAAATTTGTCTCTAGGGAAGACTGGAATAACCCAGGCATCAGCCACTGTGCAGCGCTGCAAATTGAACTAGGGTGAGGTGACTTGCTTAAGGCCACATTGCGTAGCAGCGGGTGATCGAACTCGGTACCTTTCGGGTACAAAGCAAAGACCTTACCGCTGAGCCACACTGCCCCCCCCCCTCCCCCATCATATGTTATGATGCTCTATTTAAAGTGTAAGTTTTCTTAATACCCAAGATGATCTAAAGGAATGGAGAGTAAATAATGTAAGCTAATGATGTATCATAACAGAGATGCCAATTTCAAGAATCACACATGTGTCATTTGGATGAAAAAAAAAAGTACATTTCCAAACAAAATGTGTTATTGAGCATGACCCCATTTCATGAGTAGAATTGAATAGTGTCAATATGCTGTATGAATACAAGGAAAAAGATGGCTTGCCAAAAAAATATGTAATTTTTGAAGATTTCTTTATTTCTCGTATTGGCACGAATTTTACGGAGAGAAAAAAAATACCCAATTTTATCAATAGTTGGCATCTCTACCATAGTAAAGTTCATCGGAGGAAAAAGCTGTTTTGAATCGAAAATTAATACCAGGCCTTTAACAGATCTTAGAAAGTAAAAGTCTCTGAATGAACTACAAAGACAAGATTTCAAACCTTCCTAACATAAATGCTTGCTTAACATAAGAATAATATATTTGCCATACTTTTGATGTGGATCTGGTCCTGTGCATGCTGGTTTTTCAAATCCTTCACAGCCTCTGTCTCTCCCAAAGTTGGTTCATTATCTGAAACAAAAGGGAATATCCATTCATCCGTCAAACTTCAAAACCCCTTAAATCAATATCAATAGATTTCCCCTTGCTTTGTCAACAAAACACTGAGTGTCTTCATTAACTAAATTGAAGCTATCGTTATCCATTTGCTTAAATCAGCAACATTTGCATTATAAATATAGATTTTTAAAAATAAATGGCTATAACAGAGGTAGGAATAGAGAACTATAATCTTAGGCCTTACACACACTTATATATATGATAAATCAGAGGGAGAATGGAACAAATCTTAGCCTTACACAAATATATAATTATATAACATCATTTGTAAAGAAGTCAAAAGGTTGTTATAAAATAATTGACACAAGCAAAACATATAAAGTGTACACACAGATTATATATATGACCAAGAAGAAAACCATAAATCGAAACAAGCTTTCAATAAAACACAAAAAATTGACAAACCTCCTGGTTGTGAGAGCTTCTCCAATTTCTTTTCTGCTGCAGCCAATTCTGATTCACAAGCTTTCAACTGTAACAGAAAAACAATGGTTTTGGAATAAAATAGAAATTTTAAAATTTACTTCATAACTCGTACAGCAAGATGTTTTATTTCCCTTTACAGACTGACCGTCTATAGTTTTTAATACCATTCTCAGCCCTGAAATAAAACCTGCACAATTTAGTTTGAACCTCGTGAAATTGTTAATTAAAATGAGTCAAGGTAAAATACAAGAAGAAAAAAAATGCTTATCTTGTGGGTGAGATGCAGATTACTTTCAGCCAGATCTAACAGACCAAACTACACAATTGCTGCTCGGAGGACTGAAGGGTCACGATAAAATCTCAAGTCAATGCAGAATCAAAACTGGTCCCTTTAGCTCTGGTCTGACACACCAAGCTGCTCCATCACTCTTAGGTGGGGTCAGAATAAAACGTCAACTAACCCAGGATCAAACCAAATCCTTTCGCTTGAGAAGCGAGATCTCTACCCCAATTGAGTTATCTAAAAAACTCCTTTAAAACTTGAGATTTTATCATTTTACAATTGGCTTTACAATCCTTTCTATTACTATCAACTTTGATTTGATAACTTTATTGATTTCATGACCTATCAGTTCCCATACACAACATTCGTCCTCCACAGCAACAGAAAAAATACCTTTAAAGTACTTTGAAATTTCTAAAACAAGAATAAATTCACAGTGTGAATAAATACTCACCTCTTCCTTTTTGGACTCCAATTCAATGGCAGCATTCTCTGCCTTAGTCTGCAGAGCGGCTTGTTTCTCCTTTTCCATCTTGATTTCAAGATGGACATTTTTGACAATATCCTGTAAATGTCACAATTATAAGCTTTTCGTTACAGTCAGAAAACTTAAAACTTTACACATTGATAGACTTCTAAAAAGACACAGGAGGGTCCAGGGTTTGAGTCCTTTAAGGGGTGGATAGTCGAGACATTAAAAAAGGCTCTTTTTTGTTTGTTTGTTTTTTTAAGGGTTTTACGGCGCTTGCAACACATTAAGGTCATATCAGCGCCAGTAAAAAGGAAGAAAATGGGATGGTAAAAAGTTCTAGAATTACAATTAAAGCACAAAAGAAAAGGTAAGACAAAGGGGAATTGGTTGAAATAGGGAACAGATGTAGATTCCAAAAGCACACCGTCAAAGTACTTAGTTTGAGATCACCTAAAAGTCTCATCCAGACACAAGCACAGGTCCCAACTAAGAGGAATACACTCAAATGTTTACCAATCATATAATAAACTAAACATAAAACAATGCATAACAGAGAGATGATTTACAAGGAAAAAAATATCATCTCCCAAAACTATAACTAGACATTCGACTGTTTCCCTCCCAGCCAAGGAACTCCGGCAAGGGTCAGGACAAAACTAAGTAATCTCATTCCAAGACAATGACAGGAAACAATTGGAAAACGGGTATGGGGGGATAGAAGACACAGCACGTACCTCCCTGCCCACTATGGGAGGTCAGGATCCCCACCCAGAAAGGCTCTTTAATAACATTCTCCCATTGTACTGTAAAATGAGTACCTGGCCATTAACAACATTGTCTCTGTCTAAAAAAGTTTGAAGTAATCTTTAACAATCGAAATATGAAGTAAAAATTGTCTGATTTTTAAAAAAAGGGGGGTTTTGTAGTTTTACAAAGGTAACATTAACAGTTTTGTCTAGAAAATAAATTAATCAGGAAATAATAATTTCTCCATTTAATTCAAGATAGCTTACACAACAATATATGAAAACTTTTTTAATCTAATATTATATAACTATGTGATCAAAACTGTAAACACAACAAATGCCAAAATTCCATTAATCAGTGTCGATGGTGATAAAAAGTGAAAAAAGGAGGACATGATTGCATGATTTCCTGTAAGCCACAATTTTACTGCACCAATCCCCCACTTTTAAAGAAATTGAGATGATAAATTATCATTGATACTCTAGCTTAACGACTGGTAAGTGAGAAACTGCACCTATTTGTTCCACCACACATCAAGTCTCACATTGCCAGTAATTCTGAGCTTTTATATAGCGCAATATCCACTAAAAATGCTCAAAGCACTTTAAAGAGGGTCCCTGGCCAACAGCAACACCATATCTGTTAGGTGATCTTACAATTTTATTTGAAAGAGACAACCCTGTTAACGACCAGATACTCATTTTACCCCTGAGTATGGTGAATGTGAGTAAAAAGCCTTCTCCAAGGACTCAACTATGTGCAGAGCGAGTCTCAAACCCAGGACCTTCTGATCCCAAAGCGAGTGTCATACCACTAGACCACATAGCCGCACGAGTCTCCCACTGCAAGTACATCTGATTGAGGGAAATGTAACTATTTAAAAGAAGGAAATTCCTGCCTCTGACTCTAAAATCGCAGATCCGAAGAAAACCATCAGCACTGATTAATAATTTACCAAAGGGAGAATTTCTATAACCATTGGATCCAGTTCTTACCTCCCAAGCTGTGGCCTGTTTGGTTTTATCCTCCAGTGAAGTCTCAAGCTTACGTCTTAGATTGGCAACGTCTCTCTCCAACGCCTCCACTTGATTCCTGTGTCTGGAGTTTATTTCAAACTCGGCTTTCTCTTGGTTATTCTGCAACAAAAGCGATGCCATTGTTTGTATGTGTGTTTCTAAGGGTTTTTTACGCACTTGCAACACATGTAGGTCATGTCAGTGCCGGTGAAAAGAAAGGAAATGGGATAATAGTCAAAACATTAGTTACAATTAAAGCTCCCAGGAAAAATAAGACAAATTGGAATTGGTTCAAAGAGGGAACAGATGTAGATTCCAAGAGCATACCATCAATGTACTTCGTTTGAGTCTCATCTAGAAATCAGCACAAGATCCCACTAAAAGGAATACACTCAAATATTTTCAAGATCTAACACTATACATTTGACTGCTTCCCTCCCAGCCAAGGTCTCCGGCAAGGCCCAGGACAAAAACCAAGCAATCCCATTCCAATACAAAGATAGAAAGCTACTAAAAAAAAAACATATAAGGGGACAGAAGACACAGCAAGTGACCTCCTGCCACCACGGGAGGTATTAGGACCTCACCCAAATGATAACACAGTGACAGGCATCCAAAAATTAAAGCAAATACAATTTTGTTATAAATCATATCATATTTTGTATCAAATGCAAGCAAAGTCTATTTGAAATTTCCAGCTTTGCTTTACACACGCAGACCATGCAAGTGTTTCAAGAGTTCATAGCTTCATATTTGATATCATTTGGTTATTGTCTGCCAACTATTCATTCATTTTGGATTTTTATAACTTTTGCAACTTTAATGTAATCTTCACATTAACTAAAAAAAATTTTTTTTTTTAAACAAACAAAAAACTGTGCTTTGTTTGAAGGGACAATGTTATTTTAAAGTCCTTCAGAGCCATAATTTATACCAATTTCTATAGCGTGAAACGGATAATAGCAATTGCTTGCCACCCTTTGGACAAGATGCTATTTTATCGTAAAGCACTTTCCACAAGATCTAACAGACCCAGCTACCCAATCACATCTGGGTGGATAGAGTGGTCAAAACAAAAAAAATAATAATCTTGACTTCACCAAAATCCATCTCAGTCCCCTTTGTGTGTGAAATGATTGCTCAACCAACTGAGCTATCAGGACCCCCTAATGCCATTAAAGGGGATCCCCGAATACTTTAAAGAGAAACTGAATACCTGTATGGCTTGAAGACTACTCATCAACAAGGACTGGGACGTTTGTTCTCTGCGTAAGCTCTCCATTTGCATGGCCAGACGTTTCTCCGAATTGGAAATCAGTTCTTTCTCCTTACGCAAGTTGTCGACCTGCACTTGCCAGCGAGCCACATTCTCCTTTGCCGTCATCAAATCCTAATATGACAGGGGGCAAAAATATTTTATTTTTTATTGATATACAAATTCACAGACAAGGATAAATAAACAGACTTGCCACTTCAGGATACAAAAATTTACTGTACTTTCTACGCAAATACATTGATTGACCCCTTTCTGAGCGCTGAACTCAAGTAAAAAGACATTATGTACTTACAATTCTTCGATTTAGCAGGTAATTGGAAAGTATACTAATAACACACTGAATTTTGTGAATATATGGAAAATTGGCAGCCTTGAATAAAGACAATAATTAAAAATCAGAATTCTAAAATAGATAAAAATGGCATGTGTTTACATATGATTTAACTTAATTCAGTAACTGACAATTTGATTTGAAATATTATTATTATTATTATTATTATTATTATTATTATTATTATTATTATCATTATTATTATTATTATTATTATTATTATTATTATTATTATTATTATTATTATCATTATTATTATCATTATCATTATTATCCTCATCATCATTATTATTACCTCTTTAAAGTGAGCGATGGCCGATTCATGTTTGAGAATTGTGGACGATGACTGATGATTTCTTTCTTGTAAAAGGTTTATCTCTTTCTTGAAGCCTTCAGCATTACTTTGTACAATCTTGTACCTCTCCGTGGCAGACTCCAGCTGTAAAAGAGGGAAGCAAAATACTTGAGCTTTTACTTACTTGGAGCTTTTATGTAGCGCAATCTTCACTAAATGTGCTAAAAAGGCTTTACAAGGGGCCCTGGCCAACAGCAACACGTAACATGTAGGACATGACACGATACCTGTTAGGCGATATGACAATTTTTTTTGACAGAAACAACGCTGTTAACGGTGAGAGTACTGTGAGAGAATGTGAGTAAAGAGCTTTTTTCCGAGGACTCAACTACGCGCCCAGCGAGGCTCGAACCCATGACCTTCTGATCCAAAAGCGTGTGTCATACCACAAGACAACACAGTCACACAAATAAGACCATCATAACACAAATTCTATAACTAATTATTTTTATCAACTTATTTTGAGTTCTTTGAATTTGTATCATTATTACTTGATATAGAACTGGTATCCACAAATAGTGATCAGCGGTACTTTACAATCGTTTTCTGGGGTCACACATGCTCATTCATTCGACTACAAAATCACCACAACAGTCACACACACATTCGGTTTAAAGTTCACAGAGAATCATGATAAGCAGAAATTTGGAAAACAAAATTGTAGTTAACATCAAAATCATATTGTCAGACAAGTTATAAAATTAAGACTTAAGATAAACTTGTATAATATAACGACACAATGAAAACTATAGACATTCGTCCCAACAAGGAACTTTTTATATGCATTGGAGTTATTTTTGAAAGATGCTGAGAAACAAGGAATAAGCATTTTAAACATAAATGGCAAAATAAAATTTTGTAAAAAAGTAATAATAATAATAATAATAATAATAATAATAATAATAATAATAATAATAATAATAATAATAATATAAATAATAATAATAACTTTAAAAATGAATAAAGAATAATAATAATAATAATAATAAAATAATAATAATAAATAATAATAATATTATTAAAAAATAATAATAATAATATAATAATAATATAATAATAATAATAATAAATAATAATAATAATAATAATAATTTTAAAAAATGAATAAATAATAATAATAATAATAATAATAATAATAATAATAATAATAATAATAATAATAATAATAAAATGATGATATAATAATAATAATAATAATAATAATAATAATAATAATAATAATAATAATAATAATAATAATAATAATAATAATTTTAAAAATGAATAAATAATAATAATAATAATTTTAAAAATGAATAAATAATAATAATAATAATAATAATAATAATAATAATAATAATAATAATAATAATAATAATAATAATAATAATAATAATAATAATAACACCAACAACAAAGGTAAAAACTTTTTCAATTTGGTCCATCGTAATTTGCTTTAATAAGATCAAAGCTATCATAAAAAATCAATTTAGATTAATATAAAAAAAAAAGAAAGATTGATTTATCAAAATCTCTTTGCAAACCGATAATTCTTACCTGAGTGGATAATTTAGCATTAGCAACTCGCTGCTCTGACAATGTCTGACGTAATTTTTCCATCGTCTCTGATTGAATCCTGTGTTTAAAATATAATAAATTATTTAATTGAAATTTTTTTTTTTTTTAATAAAATAAAAAATGAAATTTAAACTCATTTAGAAAATCATACTACGTTATAAAAAATAAAATCAAAATCAAAATTTAAAAAATATATTTTATTCACCCCCATGGAAATGTGTGTGTGGGGGGGGGGGGGGGGGGGAGTCCGAAAGCTCAGTTGGTAGAGCACTTACTTCACATGCAAAGGGACCGAGATCGATTCCGGGTGCAGTCGAGATTTTTATCTGACACCCCCACCCAGCAGTGAATGAATAGCGGAGTCTGTTAGATTTGGTGGAAAGTACTTTACGGTAGACTTGTGTCCTATCCAAAGGATAGCAAGAAATTGCTATTGTACGTTTCACGTTATAGAAACAGGGATAAGCTCCGGCTCCATGGGCCGAATGGTTCTGAAGGACTACTTTAGACTTTAGATGGGGAAATATGTCAAGGGAAGACTGGAATAACCCAGACATCAGCCACAAAATGAGCTACGGTGTTGGTTACTTGCTCGAGGCCACACAGCATGTAAGTAGTCAAACTCAGTACTTTTCAAGCATGAAGCAAAGATTGTAACACTGAACCATGTTGCCGCATAAGACATGCTTCTTGCCTACGATTCTTTTTTTAAAATCTTTTCTTTCATGCTACATTTAAGCACAGAACACTAGTGATCAGTATGATGATGTAGAAAAACTATCAAATATAGGTCATTGTTCAGATAGTATAAATTTGTTTTATACAAGATCTCTTCAGCAGTTGATAAGTGCAATCACAATAAATATGACTTTTATCATATGAGATTTTTAAGTTCAACCCTATCACTCAGAATGAACAGATACAGTATTGTGGTAAACAAAAGAAAAATGAACGTAAGGAGGGAAAAAGTCGCCATAGAAGGTATCATTCTTGCATACTTTAGACACGAAGTGGAGGGAAACCAATGAAATTAGAAGAACAAGATGTTTGAAGACCCAGTGTGTTAACAAGTAAGAGGCAAAATGATAGCACAGCACTACAGTCATGATCAAAAATGGCAACATGTTTGGACTATTTAAAAATGCAACCCTTCTAAACATTAAAGCTTACTGTAAATACTCTCTATTTGGCTATTCCTTGTTTTAATTTGATAGTCAAAAAATAATAATCCTCGGACATGCAAGGGTAATTTTCATACAGCATAGCTTGGTGGTACAGTCTTTGCTTCGTACCTGAAAGGCACACAGTTCAACTACCCACTGCGTTGTGTGACCTTGAGCAAGGCAACTCGCCCCAGCTCATTTTGCGGCGCTGCACTGTGGCTGATGCCTAGGTTATTACAGCCTTCCCTTGGAATAGACCCTAAAGACAAATTTCCCCCATGGAATGAATAAAGGGAATTTTCATAAATAGACCAATCTCTTTTTTCTTTTCCTCCAGATTGCCAAATCGGAACAGTTGGCAGCTCTGAGATATCATCAGAACTTACTTGTCATTTTCAGCCTTTTCTTTCTTGTAAGCGGCAAACTCTGCCCGAAGTTCACTGAGAGCTTTCTTGGCGTCCTCCAACTGTTTCTTATCTATACCAGGACTTCTGGTTGTCAAAGACCTCCTGTCCTCGCTGGATTGCATGGGTGTGGAAGTCACAGGGGATACTGATGGGATCTACAGATGGAGCAGAATATATCAAATAGCATTGTTATTTTGATTATTATTTATATAAACTGTAACAAATCTAATTTTGTATTTTCAAAATTCACAGAAAAATCAACTAATACAAGAATTGCTCAATCTATAAATGATTGACTTATAACAAAACTGCAAATCTCACCAAACAAAAAAAATTGAAGTTATCTAAAAGTTTAAATTTTGTCATTTAATAAAAATTTGGGATTTCTACATCTATACATTCATTTAAATCTTTGCCTTTGAGGTTTTCAAACATGAAAATGATCTTTCAAATTCCAATGCATTTTTTTTTTAAAAAATATTTTCAATGCAACACTTGCCAGGAAGGGAAATAAACCTCTTTAAACCAATTTTTCCAAGGCCCGGATTTAGATGCCATCCTTGACAAAATTACTTATTTCTCATTGTTCTGATAAGATAGAAACTTCACACGAAAAGGGATATTTTCATGAACAATTGTAGAATTAAAGTATATTATAATAGTTTTCCGACACATTTGTACAGTTTTCCGTTCCCCCATTCAAAAAGCAATATTGGAATGACTCTAATTGACATTTAACTTTCTCCTTACCAACCATTTTCAGGATTTTCCCCAAAACTTTACACCAAACTAACACAAAACAAGAACAGTATGTTCTTCTGATACATAATTTCTTTAGCAATACATGCTCTACAACACACTGTTCATTTTCTTTCAATTTTGTGATGTACAAGAGAAATTTGAATAAGAAAAATGTTGGTTGTATCGTAACGAATGAGATGATTTTCCTATAGCTGGTAAGGAGAGGGTTAACCTATTAACTTTTGGAAGACCATGGACAAACCTACTTAAGGGATTGTGTCTTCTGTTTTCCCTAAAACATCTTCTCCCCCCCCCCCCCCCCCCCCCCAATCAGTGACTACCATGAAAATACCATCAGCCATGAGACCAAGTGATTGGTCAAAGTGACAGGTTTAGCAATTGCACCAAAAAAAACCCCACCGAAACTTAAATTCGTCACTGAGTGCCAGAAGTGACTATGCTTTGAAAGTTGGGTTTTTTCTCTTCGGATTTTCAACTCATAACCAAAATGATAATTTTTAACTTGAGGAAACAGTAAGTGGTACAAGTATCTGAATTATAATTTATAGATCTGAAACGAGTGTCGGTTTCAGAGATGCTATTTTTAGAATTTTGGATTTTAGTGACGTAGTCACTTCTGGCACTAAATCAACAAAATGTGAATAAATGGGAAGAAAAACAAATTTTAAAATTCTGAAATTTTCTATATCTGGTGAAATTTTAAAAATTGATAACCCAACAAAAGGGAATATTTGATGAAATCCAATTCTTACCTCTGGTGAAGTTCCATCATGGTGTAGAAGTACTCTGTACATATCACGTTGTCTGACTATCGATTCAACCTGCCAAACGCATGGAGAGACAACTTTTAGCGGTATCAACAAAATTAACTAACCTCTGACAATCAATATAAGAGTATTCCTAAATTTAACTATTCAATGACAAATATAAGAACAAGAAAATATCTAACATTATAGTACTTTTATTTCATATCAAATTTAACAACTACTTCCCTCCTTACTAAAAAAAGAAATTTTTAATTGAGCTTTTATATACCGCAATATCTACCAAATGTGCTTAAAGCGCTTTACAAGGCGGGACCCTGGTCAACAGCCACATTTAACATGTAGGATGGGACATGATGCCTGTTAGGCGACATTACAATTTTTCGGACAAAGACAACAATGTTAACGACCAGATACTCATTTTACACCTGAGTACAGTGAGAGAATGTGAGTAAAGAGCCTTTTCCAAGGGCTCACCAATGCGCCGAGCGAGGCTCGAACCCAAGACCTTCCGATCCGAAAGCAAGTATCATGCCACTAGACCCACATATTAGCAGGTCTGATAACTGAACACAATTATGGGCTTGATTTAACTTTTTTGCAATGGAGAATAATTTGCATTGGCTTTAGAGTTTTTCCATTACAACAATGAGCCCATAACAATTTTGGTTATCAGACCTAAAAACAAGTACAAGTCGCTTTCTTACCATTTCAATCTGTCGCTGTCGGGCTTCTTTCAGATTCTTCAATTCCGTCATTGCAAATTCCAACTGATCTTTCAGCTCTTGGGTTCTGTGAATGACAAGTTTTTAATGTATTAGATTAGGAAACAATGTTCATTAATTTTTAAATATCAAAATTTGAATAAGTATTTCACATTGAAGTTCAAAAGTTTTTTCAAATACAAACCAAAAAGAAACCACTTAAATGCCGACATAAAAATGAATGCAACAATTTTTTAAAAACCTAAATAATTGAGCCCAAAAGAAAAAATAGAATTACTTTTGATTGGTTGCCTCATTCTCTTCCTGTTCCTTCTTTTCACTCAGGTCTCTCGCCACTTGGATTAGTTGTTGATTTTGCTTTTGAAGTTCCTCGATTGTCCTGAAAGAAACCAAAAGTGATTTTCACTAGAGTCAAAACAACATCATTTGTTTATCTCGTTAATTGCAACATTCTATGGTCTTCGATGATAAAGTCATGGGAAGGTGGGAAAATTATTTTACAAAATTAGGGTTTATTAGCACGAGAAGGTCCATATCTAAGCATCATCTCATTAACGGCCATGTGGTCTTGTGGTAAGACACTCGCTTTCGGATCGGAATGTCCTGGGTTCGGCCTTGCTCGGTGCATAGTTGAGTCCTTGGAAAAGGCTCTTTACTCACATTCTCTCACCATACTCATGTGTAAAATGAGTACCTGGTCGTTAACAGCATTGTCTCTGTCCAAAAAAATTTGTAATATCACTTAACAGACGTCATGTCCCGTCCTATATTCTAAGTTTTACTGTTGGCCAGGGACCCCTTGTAAAGCGCTATAAGCATGTTTAGTGGATATTGAGTTATATAAAAGCTCAATTTAACGGATCATCTGCTATCCTTTTCAGGCAAGATTTGGTTCTATCTGTCTGTGACAGACTTTCCATCAGTATCATACTCCCATCACATTCCAATACAGGATGTGCAGGGATAGGTTCTACCCCGTGTAAATAATTTCAGTTTCACAAACAATTTTCTATTCTCTAATTTCGTAAAGCAGCATCTTGACATCTTGTTGAGATCTAAACACCACAATATCTTGTGTCTTTCTCTTTTGGTTTTTTTTTTCTCTTTTTTCCTACACTCTTGTTCAGTTTTCTTACATGTCAAATCCTTTATTTCTATAAACTCAGAAGGTCAACGATCTTTACCTTTGTTGTCTATAAAAGCTTAATATTTCTCCGTATTTGTTTTAAGTCCAAGACTGTGCTTTTACACCACACAAGTAGACATAAGTAAAATAAAAAAGGAATATATTCTAATTTTCTTGATAACGAAACTTACCTGAAAGTGACTAAATTTTCTGAGATTATATCTGAAGAATTGGAAATGTTATTCGAGGAAATATCCAAATCATCACGAATGACACGACCACCTCGGAGCTCTTCTACTTCCTTCAAAAGATGTTGAACCTGGAGTCAGAGAAGAGAAAAGTCTTTCAAGTTGTCATTGGAATAATAGCATTATAAAAAGAACTCAATTCCTTATGCTTTAAAAAGTCAACATTTACTCTTAATGTTAAATAAAAAAAAGGAAATTGAAAATCTCAACTCCAATGTTTTTATCTTTTTTTTTTTAATTAACAATCATATTCACGTGATAGCCACATAAAATTGTTACAAAATCAACACAAAACTAGGCTAAATGAATATTGCAGAGTGATTTGTTTCAATAATAAAATTTTTCAAGAGTTTCTGAAATAAATTGCAATGTGTGGATTTCCGAGCAACGATAACACATTAAAAACGTGCTAAGTTCATCAACTATATTTTTGTTCATTTGACATTATGAAGCAAACAGCACAGGATCCAACATCCCTAAGAAACCCTCACCTGTTTTCCCAAATCCCCAGCAGACTGTTGGTGTCTTCCACATTCCCGTTGAATGTGACTAAATCTCCTCCTCATGTCATCAGCATCTGCTCTCAGTTTCTCACACTCCTGACATTAGAAAAAAAATTATTATATATATAAAATTTGCTTTTATTGATAATGCTGGATTTAAGTTTAACAGTTAACCGGTTAATTGTCCGACTGTGAAAAAAATTGAATTTAAATATTTGGCTTGTCCTTTAAATATCTTTCGATTTAAATGACCCTCATTTTGGTAAAAACTCTCAAACCTGGGACTTCACAAAGTCTTCCTTTAAGTCCCAGGTTTGAGATCGAAAAGGGTAAGTCTGGAGCCATAATTTAATTTGATAAATACTGGAAGAAATTATGCTTTGAAAGACATCCATTACATAAATACTTTCTAATTATCTGTTCCTTGTCTTAATTCTCTGGTCAAAAATCATAATCCAGGGACATGCAAGGGTCATTTCCATAGAGATATATAGACCAGTTTCCTCCAGATTGCTAAATTGGGACAGTCATAATTTTATCAAGCTGGTTGGCCCCTATGAAAATCCACATTCCCAAGATTTTATTTCTCATGAGAACAAATCCAGGTTTGTTTTTGTTTTTAAGGGTTTTACGGCGCTTGCAACACATTAAGGTCATATCAGCGCCAGTAAAAAGGAAGAAAATGGGATAACAAAAAGTTATAGAATTACAATTAAAGCACCCAAGAAAATGAATGACAAAAGGGAATTAGCAGATTCCAAGACCACACTATCAAAGTACTTAGTTTGAGATCACCTAAAAGTCTCATCAAGACACAAGCAATAGTCCCCACATAGAGGAATACACTCAAAAAATGTTTACACATCATATATAATACGTAAACAAAACATAATTTAGTGCATAACAGAGAGATGATTTACAAGGAAAAAAATATAATTTCCCTAAACTAACTCTATACATTTGACTGTTTCCCTCTCAGCCAAGTAAAACCAAGTAATCTCATTCCAAGACAAAGACAGAAAGCAAGTTGGAAAACAGTTGTAGGGGGATAGAAGACACAGTAAGTACCTCCCTGCCCACTATGGGAGGTCAAGAACCCCACCCAGAAATCCAGAGGTCATCTTACCAACATTGCTGTATCTAATTGTGTGGACATCTGATCAAGATTATTCAAAGCTGTTTCGTAATCTTCCCTCTGCTTCTTTAAAAGAGGAGCTTTCTCTT
Organism: Berghia stephanieae; assembly: GCF_034508935.2. Lineage (NCBI taxonomy): Eukaryota > Metazoa > Mollusca > Gastropoda > Nudibranchia > Aeolidiidae > Berghia > Berghia stephanieae. The sequence continues at coordinate 136,667,427 of NC_088360.1, read as the reverse complement.
CTATTTCCTGTGGTGATAAATAAAATAAACAAAACAAAAGTCAGTCACATCAAAGGGGATTAAAAACTTAAGACTGACTTAACATTCTGCCATTATTTAAAACTAAAATGTAATCCTCTGAGTTATGCGTGGAATGGATAATGACAAATAGCAAACTATTAAGAAAGAAAAAAAAAACAAAAGAAAATAGAAAAAAAAAACAGCTTCCTGATTCACAGGGGGGGGGCAGCATGACACAGCGGTACAAAAGTACCAAGTTTGATCACCCGCTGCTGCTCTGAGTGGCCTTGAGCAAGTCACCTCACGGTAGCTCAACTTGCGGAGCTGCACTGCGGCTGACACCTGGGTTATTCCAGTTCTTCCCCTGGATTAACCCGAGAGACAAATTTCCCTTATGGGAGGAATAAAGGGAATTTTTTTTTTAAATATTTTATTTAAGAATTGTGAGGATTTGTAATCCAAATGCTATCACTGCGAAGTGGCATCTCTTGGGCAAATTAAAAAATTTGGTTCTTATCTATATAGACTATAATAAGCAAAGCTTAAAATAAAATCAAGACCTTAACTTGGAATCCTTACTAACCAGCATATATCAGCTTCTAAAAAGAACAAATTAGATAAAACCCAGTAGAATGTAGGCACATAAGCTAAACAGATGGACATGGCCATAATAAATTTGGACACATACGAAATGACAAGAAGAAGTTTAGAATATCCATGAGGGAGATATCATTTGTTATTACAGGGGATATACTTATTTGTCTTCAGAAAGGATACACCAGAAAGATGAAATTTAAAAAATGCAATTACATTATCAATAATTTAAAATTTGAAAGCATAATTTTCAAATAAAAGACAACATTATAATTCGTTCCACTCAGTATATGATTGATGTATACAAGTCATTCTCCATACTTGTAAAATCTGCTCCATGTAAGAATTGAGACGCTTATTTTCTTCCCTTTCCTCACTCAGAGCATCTGTGGCTTGGACATATTCATTGTAAATCTGAAGGTAAATACACAATAATACAAAATTGTTAGCAAGAAGAGAATTGTATTTGATTCAAAAAACGCTATTTAGCCAACAATGATTGTGAATCAAATAATATATATATTTTTAATAAGACAAAATCATTATTGATGTTTTCAATTCTCGCATTATACATGAAGTAAAATGGAAAGATAATCATGACAGAGAGTTGTATGGGTGCGGCTATGTGTTCCTGTGGTATGACACTCGCTTTCAGATCGGAAGGTCCTGGGTTCGATCCTCGCTCGCGCACAGTTGAGTCGTTGGAAAAGACCCTTTCCTCACATTCTCTCACCGTACTCAGGTGTAAAAAGTGTACCTGGCCCTTAACAGCGTTTTCTCTGTCAGGAAAAAATTTTTTTTTTAATGCAATATCGCCTAACAGCCATCATGTCTCGTTCTACATGTTAAGTGTTGCTGTTAGCTCGGGAACCCTTGTAAAGCGCTTTGCACTTTTAGTGGATATTACACTATATAAAAGCTCAAGTTTTTATGGGTGAACAAACTATAATCAATTGCAACAGATTACACCAACAAATCATAAGATTAGTGGATCCATTCTAGTGATAAACAGACCATAATAACTGTTTGTTACATAAACCCTTTTGATAATACACAAACTATTACTACTAATAATATATCACAAAGTGCTTTCCAGAATATTATAGAGATCCAGCTACCAAAACATTGCTACGTGAATGGAAGGGTTGGAAACCCACCAGACCAAACTGAACTTAGCTTGTGAGACTCCCATCTGGAACAAGAGAGTATTAAAAAAAAACAAAAAAAAAGAAAACAAAGAGACCATTTATGAAGCTCGTATTCACGAAGCACCATGCTTCAAGTACCAAATTCTTTTCTTTTTTTTAAATTTCGCCATGATACGGTCTTTTGGTAAATTTTTAATATCAACTCTTTCAGCACCATTGGCTGCACTGAATCTGTTCTACTGGCCAATGGCAAAATACTAATGTAATCAAATCCTACTTTCTAAAAAAAGTACTATAAATTGAACCAATGGTGTCATTTCTTTCATCAAAACATTCAATTGGCCCTAGGGGGGATATTTTACTTGAGATTTTGCGTCAAATTTGAATGTCGCTTTGTCATAGCTTGTCATTCTCATGCTGCCTCAGTCAGGTGTCAGCCATTTTGTGATGGAAATGCAAATAAAGCCTCAGAAGAAAAATATTTAAAAAGCAGAAATGTTCTGTTTGTCTATGTATTCCTGACTTAATCAGAATTATTATTCAATTCAATACCTGTGTGAGAGACATCCCAGACTTGAGAAGTTTGCTGGTTGCTGCAGCTGATGGTGATAAGGATTCCACAGCTTCTTCCGACAGACTCATCGCCCCTGTTGTGATTGTGTGAAATGGATCATCATTAACCCATGATTGATTGAAAATAACAACTTATAGTTCATTTCGAAATTTACATTTTAAGTACTCTTCACTTAATGTTTTTATTTACATCCAAAAATGGTGTTGCTTAGTTATCCCATGACGGAATATTGATGATTCATTTTAAAAAACCTTCCGATTTCAGCAGGAACAAAACCTGTGTTGTCCAAGTGAGCAAATTTAGGTTGTACAAGGAAAATCGAGGTTAAGAAAGAGATCCAGGGCAACGACTTAATTACTGGACCAACTTGCCCCCTTTTAGGTTTTAGGTTAATGAAGATTTCATTATGGATTAATAATAAGGGGGCAGCGTAGCTCAGTGGCACAGTCTTTGCTTCGTACCTGAAAGGTACTGGGTTCAATCACTCGCCGCTACTCTGAGTGGCCTTGAGCAAGTCACCTCGCCCTAGCTCAATTTGCAGCACTGCACTATGGCTGATGCCAGGGTTATTCCAGTCTTCCCTTGGAATAGACCCTAGAGACAAAATTTCCCCTATGGGATGAATAAAAGGAATTTAATTTTATTTCATAATCAATTGTTAATTGCAAGTTACAACCTGTTTTGTGGGGATTGAAGCTACTCACTTCTTTCTGGGACAAAAAGAATTACAATCACACGAATGAGACAAAGAGTCCAGTTTATATATTCACTTTAACTTATTTAAAATCCGTTTGAGTTGCAATACATGTAATAACACCAACACCATCAATAACAAAAGTAGAAATTGTTGGCAAAAACAAAAAGCAATCTTGAATGAAAACAAAATGGAAGCTAGTTAAAACTAAAACCAGTTTTTCTTTGACACATATCCACATTCAATGAATCTAAATCCATCTTCCCTTTAATAGCATAATTCAAGTATATCCCTTAAAGCTATCGTATTGTGTATATAAATCAATAAATAAATGTCACAATAGTTCAGACATTCTAATTAAAATAAGCCGTAACAAACCTTTCTTAAGTGCATTCAAAAGATCATTGGCAGTCTTTAATTCTTGCTCCAATTTGGCAACAGTAGAATCTGGTAAACAAAAAGGAAAAGACCTGGATATTCAAAAACAAAGCTCATGGTACTGTTCTGCGTGCTCTGAAAAAAATAAATGTGTTTAAAATTTTGGCCAGAAAACTCAACCTTCAAATGACCCTCATCTTGATAAAAACTCTCAAACATGGGAATTCGAAATTCCCCAGGTTTGAGAGTTTTTGCCAAGATGAGGGTGATTTTAATTAATCAATTATTGAAGGCTGAGTTTTCTGGCCAAAATTTTCAACACATTTTTTTTCTTCAGAGTACGGCAGTGTAAGAGCATGATTGATAATCTGACTTTAGAACTGTGAGTAAGACAGGATATATATGAGGAATTGAGGAGATGCTTGTTAAAGGAATTCTTGTGGCTAATATCCTGGGGCATTAAATAAGGTACCCATCATTTATCATACAAGGACAATAAGAAAACGGTCTGCTTACCCCTCTTTATAATTAATTTTGTCTCATAGGAAAATGATATATTTCCAAAGTCAATAGTCAGGATCACAAAAAAAAAAAATATATGTATTTTAAATTATGGAATGTCATTTTTTATTTAGTTATACTTTTAACACTTAAAAATGCCATCCCATGATAGATTGGTTTCTGAACAAAGTTTCTTCAATTTATAGGAAAAAGAGACTTGTTCAACTTAATTAAATAACACAATATATGAATCACAACCCTGAGATAGAGATAAATTCAAAGTCAAGTTTCTTACCTTTTTCTTTGACAATAGACTCCAGACGATTGACTTCTTCTGTTTTGGAGTCTTCTAGCTGTGTATAAGCTGGTAATAAAATCAAAAAGGAAAATACATGATAACACAACATTGTTAAATTTAATGTTTAATTCTCCAAAGCAATGTAAAACATTGTTAGCTCACAGCCCTGAACTAAGAAAGTGATAGATCATCAATTATCATACCCTTTCACGTTGTAGGGAAAACCAAAATTCAAAATAATGTAATAGCAAAAATATTAAGAAGAGTCCCAATTATCCTTTGTAAAAAGCACATGCATCAATTCAAGATTTTTTTCTTCTCTGAAACGCATCAGGTTTAACTAGAAATAGATTTTGATGCATAATGATATCATTTCCTCAATAATAATTCTTTAATGTCAAATCATTAAATTTGAGAAGCAACCGTTGTAAAAAAAAAAAGGAAAAAAAAAAAAGAATACGTTTAATTAGAAATAATATAAGTGAGGTCATTGGAGGGTTCTTGAAATCTTGCATTGGAATGAAAATTTCAAACTCATTCCCAAGAGGATCAGAAAATGGAGATGCATCCAAGTCTTTTGATTGATTTAGAGAGTGAAATGCATCACGTAATATCAATACTTACAAGATGATGCGTCTTTCAAAAGTTTCCTCAGTTCTTCCACAGCACCAGTCAGTTCTACCACCTTGGCATCATTGTCTTCTGATGAAGCCTAAATGTAGAATTGTATGACAGTAAGTTGACAACGTCAACATATTATATTCTAAATGACGAATTTTTTACAGAAAAGTGTAGAGAGTAAAATTTGCATATAGATGGAATGAAATTGAAGTCACTCAGCTCTTTCTTAGTGTTTTTAGACATCCATCTAAATGATTAGTTATCACCAACCTCTATACATCAGGCTATAAACGGTCAGGTTACATATATAGTTTTGTGTGTAGGTACGTTATATCCAGTTGGTGGATGTTGTGATTATTTCACCTAAATGCATAGCATCAATGACGGATTGAAAGCAGACGTTGAGTGTCTTAGAGATAATTTGTCAATCATTAAATGATGCAGTTAAAAAAATAAAAATAAAATGATCAAATGTCAAACACTTCATTTCACTCTCCTGACCGTAAAAAAAAGCCATAGAGGAGACATTTCCTTACGGAAAAGATATGAGGAAATGGCAATACAACACAGGAAAAAATGAAAATTGAAATTGTAGGTTTTTATTGAAAATATTTTGTAGCTCTTTGCCAGGTATTAATAGACATTAAAAAATGTTTAATTTATTTTGAAATAATCTGTAATAATCTGGATGAGAGAGTTCCATCAGTACACGGGCTGTTGACCCGTACACGGGCTGTTGACTCGTTTGAAGCAACACGTCTTTTGTCATGTTTTTTCAGAGCACATCACAGATGCTATTATTTCCTTAATTTCTTTGATTCATTTTATTTCCTTTTTAATTTTAATATTTACCTTGAAAAGATCAATCAGTCTCTTCTGGACAGCAAGTTCTTGTCTGAATTGTTCCTCCAGTTGTGTTTGATTCTCTCGTTCCTTCAACAAAAATAAATAACACAAATAGACAAGGTCTGATTAGCAGAATTCCATGACATCTGTCTCGACCATAATAAAACTACACACATGGATTAAATTTTCATTCAAAGTATGAATCAACTTTGAAGTACCAAAAACAAAAACAAAAAAAAGTTAAAGGATTTTTTTTTTGGGTAAAATACAGAAGTCACTTTATCAAGGAGTTGTCATATCAGTAAGGTCGTGGGTTCAAGCCCCAATTGCCGCAAAAAAAGCTTTTATTCTCTATAGTCTTCTGGCACTTTTCTACTCTCTTCATTTTCTGTTATTATCAACATAAGTGCCTGCTCCACACACTTTTCTGAAAAGGATTGAAACATCTGCAGTGATAGTTGAAATGCCTTTTGAAAATTATAACACTGAAGTTGAGCTTCACAAGCATCTATGGAGAAATCTGGGGCAAACCATGAATACCCTACAAGGTTGAAAGTTTCAGTTTTTACTTCAACATTTAATTTCTCTAAAACAAAGTATTTAATCACACACACTTTGGCCTGACATTATTATATGCTATCACTTAAGCATTCCATGAAGGAATATAGATAATCCAGTAAACAAACGTCTGACTTCAACAGGAATCACCCATGATGTCCAAAGTGAGTAAATTGGGGATTATTGATTTTGCCAAAGGAAAAAAACTAAACGAAAGTACCTGTAATGTGTCTCGAACCCAGGACCTTCACAGTGACAAACAGTTGTAAATAAAAATGTTCTTCAATAAGCATAAGATTATCTTTAATACAAACTTACATCTTTCAACTTTTCAATCAGAGATTCTGTGCGTTTACTTTGTTCCTCAGCAGCACTCTTCATTGAATCTACCACAGATTGAAGATGAAGGAGTTCCTCTGTCTTCTCATCAAGTTGGGATTGGACTGACAACAAGTTATTGGTCTGCAGAGGGAAAAAATAGCAAAATACTTTCTCAAATGTTACACATGGCTTGTGGCAGGAAATTAAATATTCCATAATCTGTAAATGAATTCACATCTTTGCAAACCATTTAATGAAAGTGATTTTACTTTGGGGTCCAGAGATTTTTTGTCTGATTCCCCCCCCCCCCCCCCCCTCTCCTATTGTTTGTCCACCCAGCAGTGATTGGGTAGCTGGTTCTGCTAGATCTGGTGGACAGTACTTTGCAGTAGACGAGCATTCAATCTAAAGGATAGTAAGCAATTGCTGTTGTCCATTTTAAATTATAGAAACTGGGATAAACTCCGGCTCCATGGACGTAATGGCTCTGAAAGTCTACTTAGATTAAAGCCTGAAATTGTTACAACTCCATTTGAAAACATTGAACTCTACAAACACATAATAAAATCATATGCCTTGTTTTTTTTTTAGGTATCTTTCAAAATATTATACATCATTGCAATTTCACACAGATCTTCCAAACCAGAATTTCTATAGGCAGTGCAAGCAATAAAGCCAGTTTTAAACCATCTAAGACAATAAAATGAGCAAACAATATAAATTCCAGCTTTAAATTTGTAATATTACAAAAAACGTGTACCATACCTTTTCTGTCCTGACTGAGCTTAACAAATTGGTCTTTTCTGTCAGTTGTCGGTTAAACCATTCAATCTGCTTCTCCAGCTGCTCTTTTTCTTTTTCTAATCGTTTTTCTCTGAACTGAAAAAAAGTTTATATAATAAACCCATACATACATGACTCAACTTGGAATTTCTATTTCCTTTTAAGGACTATCTTCTGTAATAATAATATTCAAGTGGTTCCAATAATAGTCATTTTCCATCAACTTAAAACTTAAATTTGCCACAGAGACCAATGATTTCAATTTAATAAAATCCATGAATTGAAAAGAGAAAAAAAAATAAATACTAAAGATAAAGTAAAAATATCATGATAAATTTATTATGAATTTCAGTCTTTATGCGTTCTAGAGTTTAGATCATTTGTAAAACAGTTAATAAATTGAAAAAGTTCTATTGCATTTTTCTGTCCAATGCCAAAACATTTCCATTTATAACGAAAAACATACAATAGAAGTATAACTATCAAATCAATATTACTATTGCTCTTCTGTTTTTGTTTTTAAGGGTTTTACGGCGCTTGCAACACATTTAGGTTATATCAGCGCCAGTAAAAAGGAAGAAAATGGGATAGTAAAAAGTTCTAGAATTACAATTAAAGCACCCAAGAGAAAGTTAGACAAAGGGGAACTGGGAACAAATAGGGATCAGATGTAGATTCCAAGAGCATACCACCAATGTACTTAATTTGAGATCACCTATAAGTCTCATCCGGACATAAGCACCAAATCCAACAAAGAGGAACACACTCAAATGCTTACATTATACATTTAAAATAACAAATATAATAATACATAACAGAGAGATGATTTACAAGGAAAATAAATATAATTTCCCAAAACATTAACTATGCATTTGACTGTTTCCCTCTCAGCCAGGACCAGGACAAAACCAAGTAATCCCATTCCAAGACAAAGACAGAAAGCATGTTGGAAAACAGATATAAGGGGATAGAAGACTCAGTATGTACCTCCCTGCCCACTATGGGAGGTCAGGAACCCCACCCAGCTATTGCTCTTCTGAAAACTGACTTCTTGGCTCAAAGCACTGAGAAAACAAACCAAAAAAAAAAAACAGAAGAATAAATGCTTCACAAATTCAGTTAGAAGAAGAGTAGCACGACTCAAAAAATAATGAAACTCCTTAATTAAAATTGTGATAGTGATAGCACTAACCTCTTTTGATACAAGATCTGATTGTTGTTCACCAAGGCGGGCTTGAGCCTCACACTTTTCCTGGTTGGCAGCCGACAGTTTCTTATGCATCGCATTGACTTCATCTTGAAATTAAAATTTAAAAAAAAAATTTTTTTTAAATAGTAACACTGGACACATAACAATGACCCGAATTTCTTTATCATCTACTATATATATATATTCCTTTTTTTTTTTTTTTTTTTAATGGTTTGATTAAAATTTTTAAAATAAGACGTACAAAGCGTGTCTATTTATTATTGACAGAAAATCAAAATATCTCAAAAACCAAAGGGGAGCAGAATCACACTGTAATCTGATTTGGATGAAAAAATCATTTAAGTTATATTTCTCCAATGTAAACAATTTACATTATAACAGCGGTTGTTAATTGTTCTAACATCATTTATAAATGTCGATTTTTCAGCAGTGCTCCACTTTTTTTAATGCAGTTTCATCTGTAAAATGTATGCCCCTAACTAATCTATAACACCACATTCCAGTAATGATGTCAAAAAAAAAAAAAATGAAGCCTATTTTACACGCAAATGCTTTAAAACACTTGACTTTTTTTTATATTTGACTTCAATAAAAATTTAGGCTTATATGTTGACAGTAGAAGAAAGATAATAATAATAATAAATTTTAAAATGCAGGTGATATAACAAAGTGACATGATCTCATGAGACAATATTTTCAATGTTGTGCTAATCTATGCAGCGTATTCAATGCACATTTTCAAACAGTATTTGCAATATGTCCAAACACTTTATATTTTTGTACAAAATGTAGGACACCTTCCATGACTTACCATTAAGCTGCTCAATCTCTTTACTCCTTTTGTTTGATAAAATAGATAAATCTCTCTTTTCATTTTCAAGATGTTGAATCGTGCTCTGGTAGTCAAGCTGTCGACAAGAAGAGAAATGTGATCATAAATATTAATTGAATATTTTTAAATAGATAACAGATCTATTAAGGTTATAAAATATAAAGAGAACCCATATTGAGGGTGTCTGACTCTTATTTTTTGTAATGTTTGAGAGAGGTGATTTTGAGAAAAATTATAAAAATCAGTGCAGCTTCTGCTATAATACTTGCCATATGTGTTTGGATCACATGACCATTCCCATCCAATAACGGGATTGTAGTTAGTTTCTATTGGTTACCGTGATAGGGGAAGGTTGGGCTTTAATATGAGCTAAAAAAAAAAAAATCCTACCCTGGCATTATGAGAGTCAGACACCCTCTATACGTATATTAACCATGTTAATTTTTATCTATTTATAGCAACTACCATTTCCATTCTGACTTTGATCAAATCAGTCTTATTTTAATATCAGAAAAAAATAACAACAAAAAACCCCCAAAAGAAAAACTAACAATGATACAGTGATAAAAATCAATATGAATACCAACAATGCTGCATACATAATGATTTTGTGCAAGCACTTTGAATGTCTATTAAAATGAATACAGTGGCTTTTAAACAGAAACATGTGTCTTTAATATAATAAATAATATCCAATTTTGAAGCTAACTTTTAATGGTCCAGGTGTTTTTAAAAAATTGTAACAAATGAAAATCATAAATTTTTCTTACCTCAGATGCTGCAAATGAATCTCGTTTTTCTTGCAACTCTTGTAACTTCTTTGAAGTTTCTGTATATTTCGATTCTGATGGAGAGATTGATTTTAAAAAATTAAGGTAAGTCTTGGAATTAATTGCTATGCATTTATATCAATCATGTTTTTTAAAAAAGGCAAAGTAATCTAAAACAAATATACAAACTTGTTTTATTATCTCAAATCAAGTACTAAAAATTTGTGGACTTAAATTTTCCACACCATTGATCACGAGATATGCAATCAGAAATTACTCCTGTCTCTCTGAATTTTATGAAATCTGGACATAGTACCATTTCTCTTGCTTTAATGGTTACTTGTTTGATATTTTGATCTTTTTCAGAAACGATTATATTCTATTTTTTTTTAATACTTTTACAGTCTGCAGCTTCAGACAGCTTTTTATTGGTTTTGTACTTAAACTTAAAGCATTACAGAATATAGACCTCCACCCAATGCAATAAGTGACAACAGTGCTTACATGACTAAATCCCAATACACTCACCAGGATTCAAACCACCAATCCCCAAATCACAGTGAGTGAATTATCACTAGACCATCGGCCAGTCCACACATAAGTAAAATACATCATTAAAAAATTCTCAAGACTATTGTCAAAAAGGAACACAATACTGCTCCCCATAATGCACTTTGATAAATTAAATATAAAGCTATCTGAAGCTGTGGACTAATAAAAATACTGAACAAAAATATATATAGCAACATTTTAAAAAGATAAAAATAGGGAATAGGAATAAGAATGAGCATTTTGGGCATATAAACCCTTTTTCAGCCAATGACCAAAAAAAAAAAAAAAAAAAAAAATTTTGTTTTTGAATGAAGAAGGGGTTGAAACTGAAATGTAACTTGCAAAACAATTTTTTTTCTTTTTCTGTATTTAAAAGTTCAGCAAATGAATTTTGTTCCATACTTTTGTCAAGTCCGATATTAAATGTATTTCAAATTTCAATAAAAATACTTCTTTGGGAGACAGAGAAATACTCACCAATCTCTGTTAATCTTTCTTGCAGCTTTTCTCTTTGAGATCGCTCTGTATCAAGTGCACTATTGCATGAGATCAGTTGTTTCTCCAAGTCAAAGTATTGTTGTTCTGAGAAATAGAACACAAAATGAAATAAAACACGAAACATCTTTATGCTTTGTCCCCCTCCCCCCTTCCTTCCCCCCCACTTTAAAAAAAAAATCAAGTTTTGAACAGTGGTCAATTTGGCATTTCCAATGACAAATTCCAGACTTTTCCCAGGCATTTTTAAATGCCCTTTAGCATAAAAAAATTAATATCAGGTAACACTGGATTCGAACTACTTTCCCAAGAGATGTAAACCCTCTTTAATGTTTTAAATCTAATCTGAAACATACTCTTTATAAATGTAAATAAAAGTGTGACGTAAAAACAAGGGTGTTATTAATGTATGTATGTGTATAAAAATGTTATTAATGACATTTATGTGTTTTTAATGTGAAGACCCGGAATCAGGTCTAAACGAAGACTCCTGACTGACAATTAAAATGAGAGTAGGGTTATCGAAGTTATTGGCAAAAATAGAAAATGTCTAGAGAAACCTTCAGTCTAATTCTAATGAAATAGAATTACTTTAGATGCCTTCTTTTTTTTAATTCTTTGCTATTTTAAATGAAATAAAAAAAGCATAAAATACAACCATTTTGCAGGTACTCGGCTTCATTGACATGAATCCATACCATGGTCAAATCTATTGTCTATACTACTACATTATATTACATGATATCAGTATCAGAACTGTGGAAATAACGCCATATTAATTAAATAAAATGTTGATATAAAATCTTTTCACCCGTTTGAGCTTTACTTTTCCTCTGAGCGCCTACATAGTCATAGTCTAATAAAGTTTAACACTTTAACTAACAACCTTAACTACTCAAAACGAATCATCCTCAGCAGACGTAAGTAAAAGTAAACGCTGTGATTATCCCCAGACACCTGTCTGGGGATACTAAAAATTCGTTATCCCCAGACACCTGTCTGGGGATAACGAATTTTCATTATCCCCAGACGCATATTTGAAACTCGGCTCTTTTAAACAATTATCCACATTCCAGAATATGGAATGTTTCCAAATGCACATAGAAATAAGGAAAGTTAATAAAATATCTATAAAAACATAAAATTAACCAACATTAAAATCAGTTGTTACTACATATACACAATATGCGTCGACTTCGAAGTGGGTGTCATGGCCGAATGGTTTAGTCGTCTGCCCTGGAAGTTTGACCAGAATCGACGTTGTGGGTTCGAATCCTGGTAACGTCACTTTTTTTTTTTTTTATTCCGTTTTCTTTTTACAGAACGTTGAAAGGGATAAATGTCCCATCCATCCTCCCCCCACCTCTTTTTTTAAAAATATTAAACTCTCTCTCTCTCTCTCTCTTGGTTTTTTTTTTCTAGTTTCTAGCAAATATATTCGTCCCCACTCCGATCTCAAATAGTGTCTAAAAAGAATAAATAATTAAAAAGCAAACAAACAGAAATATTCAGAGAGCGACCAAATGGTCAGATAGAGGATAGATATAATAATAATAATAATAATAATAATAATAATAATAATAATAATAATATATAATAAGAATAGTATGATAATAAGAGTATTAATAATAAAAATAATATTATTATTGATAATAATATAATAATGATTATGATGGTAATAGTAATAATAATAACAATTTTTACAATTATTATTATTATTATTATTATTATTATTAATAATAATATTATCATTTGACCAAAACAAAAACAAAAACAATAATAGATCTAGACCAAATTAAATAATGAAATAATATTATCGGAGAAATAAAAAATTCAACTGACTAAAAAAACTCTTGCTCGGAACTCGGTACAAAAGTGAAAACAATGAACATCAATTGGGAAGAAAGAAAGAAAAAGTTTTAAAAAAAAAAAAGTGTGTGTAAGTGAGGGGGGGGGGATCGCGACTGGTTCGAATCTGTGCAGCTAAAAGGAGTAAAATGAAAGGTGGCCTAACCCACTGAGCTGTCTATCCACACCGCTATCGGAATATCTTAAATTCATATATGAGCTAAACATATTTCCACCATTTTTGCTTCCTTGTTTTGGTAGTTATTTTCATCTCTGATTCGAATAAAAATATGTTGTTGGATCTAGTTTTGTGGACGTGTGATACTAAATTATATTATCTTGTGCGAAGAAGACAGCAAAATAACAGGTGTCGGTTTTGGGTTTTGGGCTTTGGGGCGAAAAACGCCATGGCCTAGGAATTCATCCGCGAATTAAAAAATAATTCCCGGTCATCCCCAAAATTGTGGCCAGAATGAGCAAATTATAGAAACATGAGAATATCAATAAAGTTAACAGGTAGGTAGGTAGTGAAAATTTAAATGGTTGGTGGACTATGAACAGATTTGATGATTAACAACTTTCTTCCTGGTTGAAAATAAAAAGTCGAATTGCCAGTTTGACGTTTTCAGATCAAAGTAACAAAAGAAATTTCATTGATCCATTTGCTTTAAAATATTTTTTTTAAAGAGCTGGATTTGACATTTGATCACTATTTACTTTCATCTTGTGTTAAATATCACTTGATGTATTAACTGTTTTGGGACACAATCACTAGTATTTTTTCCAGAATATTTGGTATTTTTCACGCCTAGTTTGGCATTTTGCATAAAATCTTTCTGCCCACTTGCTACATGCGTCTGGGGATAACAAATTTTCTTTATCCCTAGACACCTGTCTAGGGATAACAAAAATTGGTTATCCCCAGACACCTGTCTGGGGATAACGAATTTTCAGTATCCCCAGACAGGCGTCTGGGAATAATGACAGCCAAAAGTAAAAGTAAAAGTTTAAGTTAAGTCTTCTTAAGTTGGTTCATTTTTCTCGATTATTCTCATTAAAATGATGTTAGGCATGATGCGGTGGCGGTACCATCAACACTACCATTGATTATCATAGTTACAATTTATTTATCAATTATTGGAAATTGAGCTTGATCGTGACATGAACTTGAATTTGAACACGAGAAGAGCCGACTAGTGAATCCTGATGTGTGGTCTGCTGAGTGAGGGGGGAGGTGACGAGAGATGGAAACTGAAACTATTCGACTGAACAGGGAGGAGTTTATTCTCATCAATAAATACCAACACGATAGGTTATGTTCCACAAATGCTATGAGTATAAAACTGCCGTTTTTGTTTTACATGTAAATATATTCAGGAAATGAAGAAAAGTCCGTCCGAGTCGGGTCTGAAAGTGAAAGTAGGATTTGTGGTGAGTGGGAGTGGTAACATAAATATTTTTCATGTACCTGAATTTACTCGGAGCTTTTCAAATTTCGATTTGGTATTATCAAGTTCTGCCAATTTCGATGTCAAAACAGAGTCTACTTTTTCTTTAATTTCGATAGGAATCGCATCAAGTTCAGATTGGTCAAGCTCCAAATTTTGAGCAAGACCCGCCATGATTGCAAATCCGAATTGAGGGGTAATCAATTAAGCTAGCATAGCACATTCATTCAACAATTCTGAAATCAAAAGACCAACACCTGAATAAATGCAATATGGAATGTTTCTTTGTAAAATTATAATAAATAGCATAATTTAGACTCGTTTTCACCACCACCATCACTATCATCATCATTACCACCACAACAATCACCATCAGCAGCATCGTCACCATCATCATCATTATCATCATCACCACCACCACCATCTTCTTCTTCTTCTTCTTCTTCTTCTTCTTCTTCTTCTTCTTCTTCTTCTTTTAACTTCTACCAGGCCTTCGAGCATCTTAAAAAAGCATTTTTACTTTAACTCTTTTTCTTCTTTTCTCGAGTGTTGTCCACCCAAGTTCTTAACAATGCCAATTACGCTTGTGGTTGTTCTGCTGTAATCACCAGTGACCATGCGAGCTGCCTTCCGCTGCACCATTTCAATTTTTTCCTTATTTCTCTATTTCACGGGGTTCCAAATTATCGAGGCATACTCAACGATGGGTCGTATTAGCGTTTTGTGACAGGTTTCTTTTATTTCATTTGTTGTTTGTTTTTTTTTGTTTTTTGTTTTTTTACCTAGGTTCCTTCTTATGAGAGCATTGATGTTGTTTGCCTTTTTAGAAATGTTATCAATATATTCGTTCCAAGAGAGATTTGATGTTAATGTTAGACCAAGATATTTTGAAGATTTAACTGTAGCAAGATTTGAATCATGAATGGTGTAGTCGGATATCAGTGGATTACATTTATTGGATTTTCTTAGTACCTCGCCGTTTGCTGGATTAAAGTCCATGAGCCACCTCTTTTCCCGATTTTGAAGATTATTTTGATATCGCTGTACTTGGATTGCATCTGATTTATTATCGATTGTTCTAAACAGAAGGCAGTCATCAGCGAACAATATTAGCATTCGAGGTTACCATGTCAGGAAGGTATATTAAAAACAGTAAAGGCCCTATAACTGTTCCTTGGGGAACGCCAGGTGTTACACGCTCCACAGCATAATCCTGGCCATCGAGGATCTTTTTCAGACCGGTCTTGTCTTATTGTCTTGTCATAAAGTCACAACTCGAAGATAATCGCGACTGTGGGTATGATGAAAACAAATGCTAGGCTTATATTTTGATTTTATCTATTTCTCTGTCGAAATTCAATTCCGTTAATAATTTTTTAAAATATTTTAGGCGGAGAATTCCATAATCGTGTGGTGCTTAGAAAAAACGAGCTCAGATACATTAACTCCTGAATGCGGGACCTGGTATGACTGCTGTTTTGTTTTGTTTGGAATAATAAAAATGTCAGTCCATGACGGGCCTTAAAGAGGACTTTCGCTTTTTGTATAGTGCTTCGCTCACGTAATGGCTGCAAGTTTAGGCTCTCGCGCATCTCACTGATGTTTTCAGTCCTGTAGTTGTTACAACCAAACCTACCTGCTCTGTTTTTCACTTTCTCCAGCTGTTCCATCTGCTGGGGAATGTTTCCTTGGATACCATAATAACAGCATAATTTGTTGAGTTGGAGCTCGTGGGGAACTTTGCTAAATTCCTTTGAAAAGTCTAAGAGAATGCAATCAATTTGTTTGCCATTATTCAAACTCTTTGACAAGTCTTGAAGGGGATTTATGAGCTGTTTCTCACATGGACGTTTCTTTCTAAAACAGTGTTGATAATGAGAGAGCAAGTTGTTTGTTTCAAAGTGGGTACTGCCGTGACTGTGTAAAATATGTGACCCTTCGCCGCAAAACGGTATTAAGTCGGGATGGTTAAGATGTTGAAAATTGAATTTATAGCCAGAAATATCAGACTTGTGTTGAGTTTGTATGTTTTATTGAGGAAAGTGGATACATTATTGTAGGGTGTTAATGCCAACACTTTATATTTTCGAACACTTTAACATTTAATTCGGCTTTTAAGCATATATGGTTCGTTCCGACATAATACCGTTTTGAGACGATGGGTCACATATGCTCCATTAGTTTGATGCATATGCAGTAAGAGACAGGACGACCGTTCTCAGCTTTTGTTTTATCTCCTGTCTTGTATTACGGTGCGACAAATGCCTTTTTCCATTGACACGGAATCCTTCCCTGAGAAAGCGAAGCACGACAAATAACTGTAAGTATTGGTGCGATTTCATGAGCACGTTCTTTTAAGAATCTTCCTGAGATATTATCGCGCCCCATTGCGTTGTGTGAGTTGATGTTACAGTAGTAGTTTAAGCACTCCTACTTCGTTGATATATATAATTTGAGGTAATGGGGCATGAGTACTTTGTCTGAGCTCAGGCAAGTTATTGTTGATCTCTTGTGTAGATACAGAGACAAATTGTTCATTCAAAATAATATCGGCTTTAGTCTTTCGTCATCGTCGTCATCATCATCATCATCCTCATCATCATCATCATCATCATCATCATCATCAGCAGCAGCAGCAGCAGCAGCATCAGCAGCAGCATCAGCAGCAGCAGCAGCAGCAGCAGCATGTGACGATTGATTCTCTGCCGTCGATCGGGTTTTAAGTAATTTGTATTTATGTTTTCATTGTTTGTTTGTTGTTGTTGTTTTTTCTTTTAATTAGTGTGGCTGAAGAAGGGCTGTGTGCCCAAAACGTTACGTGTTTGGTATTTTGTCCTTCTTTGAAGCTGTTATATTCATTTGTTTGTTTGTTTGTTTGTTTATTACTATTTAAGTGACCCATTTACCCTAAGTGAGATTCAATAACTTTTGTAAGCCTCTAAATTATAATGGGATTCAATGCCATGTTTATTTTCGTTTTTGAAACGCTTACACTTTACTCAGCAGGCGGAGACTGAAATTCGTAGCTCTAGGAAATTTTCGTAGAATTAGACCAGAGATAATTTGAGGTCATAGGTTAAATTATTTTTACAAATTTACGGTCATCTGATTATATTGATGTCCTAGATTTAAAGATACAGTTTTCTATCTAATATATATATATATATATATATATATATATTATATATATATATATATATATATATATATATATATATATATATTCTGATATATATAATTTTTTAAAAATGAAAAATAAACATTTAGCGTGATAATAACAAGAAATGAAGTGAGTAGGAAAGTGCCAGAAGACAACAGAGGATAAAAACTTCGCGGCGGCGATGGGGGTAGAACCTGCGACCTTACTGGTACGACAACTCCGCCTCGCCGGGGAGATAAAAGAGAGAGGGAATGGGGATACCCCTCTCATGCGCATAATGAACGGTGCCCCCGTTTCGAGCCGAAATAAGTCCCGGCAACCCTTGTACGCAGAATCCCTGACTACGGACAGAGCTGCACATACGAGATGGAAGTCGGTTTGGACGAATTCAATCCCTCGTGGGGGCGGGGACCTACACTCCTCTAAGCTTGGTGAGAAGTTGCCAGGCTTTGATACCAGTAAGAGGAGACACTGGGTAGCTGCGAATCGGCTTCGGTCGAGGAGCTGCCTAACGGCCGGTGCGTTACATCAGTGGGGTCTAACTTCCTGTCCTTTATGTCCACGCTGTGGGCAAGAACCCGAAACGGCAGAGCATCTAGTCGAAAGGTGTGTTGTGACGATGCTACCGGGCGGGTTCGCGACGGTGCACGAATGCGGACCGGACTTTGCTGATTGGGTCGATCGTCATAACATAATAGTGTGAACCATAAGAAGCTGCTGCCGGGGAGATCGTGACTCTACCGTATGAACTATCCACAACGAGTCACGATTCCCCCGACCAGGTGGAGTTGTCGTAACAGTAAGGTCGTGGGTTCGAGTCCCCTTCGCCGCCGCGAAGTTTTTATTCTCTGTTGTTTTCTGGTACTTTCCTACTCACTCCATTTCTTGTTATTATCAACATAATAAGTTCCACTCACTTTTCTGAATTAAAGAATTATGAGCATGAAATGGACAATATAACCATAATTGTAACAGAAACTTAATGGATCTTAACCATTTAACTATGGCACTCTTTTTAAAAATTAATACTTATTTATACATCAGACACTCTGTTGCACATGAATTGTGAGCCAATTCCCCGATTTCAACAATTATTATTATTATTATTATTATTATTATTATTATTATTATTATTATTATTGGCTATAAGAAGCCATTTAAAATCTGATTGTTATGCATGTGATATCTCAAAATCTCAGAAAAAATGAAGATAGAACCAATTGTTCCTCAGCCAAAGATGAAGGTAAGTCGACGTGGACATATTTGCAGGTCTGATAACCAAATTCCTTATGGGCTCATTGTTGTAATGGAAAGCTAAAAAAAAAAAAAAATAAATAACGCAAAATATTTTCCATTTCAACAATGTTACATTAGGCCCAGAAGTAGGTTCGGATGTCAGACCAGCATATATGTACACATCGGGATAACTCAATTAAATAAGGATTAATGTAAAAAGCACTTTTCATTCAATTGTCCTTGTGAATTACGCAATGCCCGATTTCATTGATTAATTGCTGATTTCAGGGTTCCCAGAGGATATGCCGGTGGTTTGAATAATATATCAACATTGATTTGGAAATTGCTGTATCCAAATAGTCTAGCATTCACCATTATCATTACATGGTGCTTTTGTCTATATATAATACATTATATATTATACGATTTTTACACGCTTGCTTTTGGAATTCCGAACGTATTCCCAACCGCTGCACGAACTTTTGAGAGCGCGTTGGGAACAAAGTTCGAATTCCAAAGAGCAAGAGTATGAGAAATCTTTTATTCTATCTCTCAATCAATTCCAATTTCGTTATCTTTGAATAAAAGACATCTTTAAAAACCAGTGGCATGGCCTTATTGGTTGATTTTGGAGCCTGGTACCACTCCATCTTTTAAAAATGGATAACAACATTTTTAAAAATATTAAAACTGAAAAATGGTATATACCGCCTCTTACTTATTTGAGTAAGTCTTTTCTTAATTTTTTTCTTACTTTTGTATTTGCAAATATAGCATGTTTTAAGTCATTTTCTTTTGATTCTGGCACCACCTTATACTGTAAGCATGCCACGCCACTGTCAAAAACACTTAGACTGAATAATAGTTCTTTACAAAGAATCCAATTTTTAGTGAAATTCAACTAGATCTACTTATAATCTTACGTCATAAATTATTATTAATTGTAAATATGATATCAATGCGCGTTACTATTTGGGGGAAGGGGTGGAATGATATTTATTTATACATTCAAATACCATGTTTTATGTTTTATCACCCCATGTTTGACTGTGTGCAATCCAATCTAATATATTTTAAAATTTACATTTAAATAACAAATCCATATTTACAAAATTTATTAAAATATTATTATTATACAATCTAAGTGTCCGAATTTTATAGTTTTGATTGTACCTGCTGTAATTTTATTCTATCTTGTATTCGCTCCGTATTTTTATCAATACGTGTATGATAATGAAGAAATCAACTTTGTAAATGTAATGATGGTTGATGTATGATATGTAATGATATCCATTATCAGGATCAATATCATCTTCATCATCATTGCCTTTTTCACCCTGGGTCAGGGTATAGACCACAGACAAACAGTTTCCATCCTTCTCTCTCCTGAGCTAACTTTTTTTTTATCTCGTTCCATGTCTTATCACTTATCTGTAAATCATACATTCTGTCATTGCAGAAACTCTTCCATTGCCCAAGGTTGAATTATTGATGGTCTATTGGTTTCTATGGAGAGATTTGATATTCAATCAGACCACAGGGTGATATATCGGGTCACTATTTCTATCTCTGCCCTCTTCTACAGGCCTGCCTACCTGAAATCTAAAAATTCGTAATTTTCGGGAGATAAAGATTGCAGTCGCTATTGACTTACTTGACTTAGATGCCTTTCGCGTCTCGACCGAAAGATCGGGTCGCCTTGGCTGTTTCCAGTATTTCCTGTGTGAGGTGTCTCCAATATTGCCGGTCCTCTGCTAGGGTTCTCAGATTTTCAAGGTCCCCTGCCGTTATGAGACTAATGCTTTGTCCAAGTGTTGTGAGGTTTTTGTTTAGGATCACAGGGAGTGTTGTGATCGGTCTTCCTCTGAAAAGGTTCCCGTGTTTTTGGAAGTATCCCGACATGGCTTGGTTTGCTGGTATGTTTTTGTCCCTGCGTAGTATGTGACCGAAAAGTTGCCATCGTTGTTGTAAAATGTCAAGGGAGATTGGTCTTTCTTTTGTGATCTTATAGAGTGATTCATTTGAGATCTTTTTGGGGTATTTGATGTCCAGTACCCTTCTTAGCTGTGTGCGATGGAAGGCATCCAGATGTTCTTCTTCGGATTTTGTCAACGCCCAAGTGCCGCAGTTATACAGAAGTACCGGTTTTACAAGAGCATGGTACAGTTTCAGTTTGGTTTTTCTCTTTATTTTGTCACCTCTAATCCATACATTGGTGAGTTTACTGAGTGCGGCGTTTGATAGCTGTTTTCTTCTTTGTACATCCTCGGTGTCTCCAATTAGTGAGCCGACTTTCTTTTTCTTTTCCATTCCTCTTTGTTCCTCGATATTGTTGTAAATTCGGTTTTATTGGCATTGACTTGGAGGTTATATTTCATGAGGGTATTTTGTATGATGTCTATATTTGCTGGTGTTGATCCAATAAAATCGACATCATCTGCATAGGCGATTTCTCTAGGGATTGCATTCTCAATATGAGTCGTTGGTTTTGGAATGACTTTTCGAACTTCTTTCAGAGCGTGTTCTAAGTATATTGTGAACAGAATCGGGCTCAGACTATCTCCTTGGGGGGTCCCGATGTTACTTTCGAACTGCGTCTGTTTTGTGGCCCCGTATATCCTTGGTTGTATCTTTGTGTTGCTGAGGAGAAATCGGATTATTCGGAGCTCGTCTTCGTCTACTATTTCTGTTAATATCTCCAAAAGTTTTCCTCTGTCGATCGTATCAAAGGCTGCGGACATATCGATTCCGGTTATTGTTATGGATATGTTTTCTTTGAGTGCCTTTGCTGCCAACCATTTATGTGTCCATACAACGTCCGATGTGCTTCGGTCTTGGCGAAACCCGCTTTGGCTATGTGATAGGTATTTTTCTATTTTCGGTCTAATTCTGTTGAGGACAATAGTTGACAGTGTTTTTCTTATGGTATTCAGTAATGTTATTGGGCGCAGGTTGTTTACGGGTCCTTTCGTTTTTCCTGGTTTTTGTATTGTAATTAGGACACCGCTGTTTATGTCCCAGTCTTTGTGTGTTGAGAATGTTTTGTTCATTATGTTTGCAATGCTCAGATCCAGGGAGAGTGTACCGCATTTCAGCAATTCAGCGGGAATTTCATCTTCGCCTGGGGATCTGTTATTGTTTAGGCACTTTATGCTATTTCTAACTTCAGTTGTTGTGATGCGGTTGTTTAGGTCTCTAGGGTTTCCTGAGAAGGGCGATATTTGTGAGACTTGTTTGTGAAATTTTTGCTGGAAGTGGTCAGTTACAATGTCAAGGATATCGTTGGGATTTGTTGTCTGTTTGCCAAATTTATCCTGTAGTTTTGGGTTCTCGAATGGTTTTCGGTTCAGAGATTTCGTCGCTTTGAACATAGACGATGCGTTATTTTTGGACTTTTCTATGTCTTCCACTTTTTTGTCTAATTCCTCGTTTCTGTGTTTTATTGTAAGTGATCGAATTGAATGCAGTATTTTGTTTCGTTCCGTTTTCAGGTTTATTATTTCTTCCGAGTCTTTCGTGTTTTGTATCCTGATCCTAAGTTCTTTTTGTTGCCGCGATAGATCGTTAATAGCGATGTTAGGCGTTCGATTTGGTTTGTTCTTAGTTGTATTAATAGAGCCTGCACTTTCTTCCCCCGCATATTTCATTGCCGCTTGCGTCTCTTTCCATTCATTGTTTGGATTGCTGTTTTGCTTTATTTTAAATAGACTTGAGTTAAGTTCATATTGGTAATGAATGCGACATTCTCGCTCATTTACTATTTTTGCCGTGTTTATTTTGACTGCCGTTTTACCTTTCTGTCTTCGTTGTCTGTACACATTTATGTTGAAATTCGTTTTTACAAGTTTGTGATCGGATGTTAGCAGTGTACCACCGTATGATCGCGAGTTGGTTGAGTAGTGTTTATGGCGGTGTCGACATATGATATAGTCTATTTGGTTGTGTATTGTTATCATTTTGTCTTGTGTTTGGTCTTTCCTTTGTCCTACCCATGTTGTCTGGTGTCTTGATGGGTGGTTGAAAGCACTGTTTGTTATGAAAAGTTTTCTCTGTTCACAGAACTGGACTAATTTTTCTCCGTTATCGTTACGTTTTCCTTTTGAGTATGATCCTAAACATAGTGTGTCACTGTCGAGACGTTTCCTACTTTGGCATTAAAATCTCCAGCAATTATTAATATTGATTTGTTTCCTATTTTGTTCAGTGTATCGTCTAGGTCTTTGTAAAATTTATCAGTTTCCTCTGGGTATTGTTTTGCGCGTTGACTTGTTGGTGCGTAAACATTTACGATTGAGATAGTGAACGTCTTCTTACCGTGATCGTCTTTATTATCGTTATTCTGGTTCCTTGAATTGATCTTACACTTAAGCTCAAGAACACATATTCTGTCCGAAACATTCCATTCGTCACTAGTCAAATCCCTGCAGTTTTTATTTATGAGAAATCCACATCCATAGTGAGGTGAACTGGAAGCAAAGCACAGCAGTCTGTGACCATTTATTGTTTGGTCGACGCCATCTTGGATCTTCGTCTCTTGTAAACACAACACATCGATTTTATAACTTTCTAAATCTTGACACAGTTGTTCCTTTCGAATGTTACTTTTAATAGATCTTAAGTTAAAAGTTCCAATATTAAGATTAGTCCACATCAGGTAAAAATTAAAGATTCCACACAGTGAATAAATAGAAACATAAGACTATCCACTGAGCCGAAGCTCAATGTCAACAGGTGTCAGCCATGTTGTCCTTCAAGTCGCTATAGTTAACTTAAAAAAAAAAAAATCAATCTTAATAATTTACCATCACAAGGATTAGATAACATTTTAAAAATCCATAAAATTATTTAATCTGGCATCTACTTTCATTTTTTCACCCTGGGTCAGGGTATAGACCACAGACAAACAGTTTCCATCCTTCTCTCTCCTGAGCTAACTTTTTTTTTATCTCGTTCCATGTCTTATCACTTATCTGTAAATCATACATTCTGTCATTGCAGAAACTCTTCCATTGCCCAAGGTTGAATTATTGATGGTCTATTGGTTTCTATGGAGAGATTTGATATTCAATCAGACCACAGGGTGATATATCGGGTCACTATTTCTATCTCTGCCCTCTTCTACAGGCCTGCCTACCTGAAATCTAAAAATTCGTAATTTTCGGGAGATAAAGATTGCAGTCGCTATAGTTAACTTTAAAAAAAAAAATCAATCTTAATAATTTACCATCACAAGGATTAGATAACATTTTAAAAATCCATAAAATTATTTAATCTGGCATCTACTTTCATTTTCAATAAGTTTTAATGAGATGCTCATAAAATTCTGAAATTGGAGTCAAAATTTCGTAATTCTACGAATTTTTCGCAATATTTGGCAGGTCTGCTCTTCTATATCATATCATTTATCACTCCCTTGTTGCTTTATGTCCTTGTTAGAATAAGGAAGAATAAATAAGAAATAATGAAATAGATTCTCTTCATTTATCCTCAGTGGATCCATTAAAGATATATCTCCAGAAAACATTGAGATACCAGGAGTCGTCTGCAGTTCAGTGCCGCAAATTGAGCGATATTGCCATCCTTTGAAACAACACGAATTAAAATTTTGGTCGGAAAACTCGGCCTTCAAATAATTACCGATTACATTTACAGTTATCTTGGCAAAAACTCTCAAACCTGGAACTTCACGGAAGTCCCGGGTTTGACAGTTTTTGCCAAGATGAGGGCTTTTCAATCGATCAATATTTGAAGGCCGAGTTTTCCGACCAAAATGTTAATACGTGTTGTTTTTCAGTTATTCTAGATTATGATAAAACAGAGTTTAGTTTCTGCTCAGGGGAAGAGAAAAAATGAGGTGCCGTCAGCGGAGCTCGACCCGGGTCCTCCGAGTATAAGTGCAATGCTCTATCTACTCAGCAATCTCTCCACTAGAAGAAACTAGAACTATGAAATAATCAGATTATATCGATATTCCAGATCCTTTGATTTGTAAAACTGAGTTTTTATATAGCGCAATATCCACTAAACGTACTCAAGGCGCTTTACAAATGGTCCCTGACCAACAGCAACACGTAGCAAGTAGAACGAGACATGACGCCTCTTAGGGGAAATTGCAATTTTTTTTTCGACAGAGACAACGCTGTTAACGGCCAGATACTGATTTTACACCAGAGTACGGTGAGAGAATGTGAGTAAAGAGACTTTTCCAAGGACTCAACTATGAGACGAGCGAGGCTCGAACCCAGGACCTTCCGATCCAAAAGCGAGTGTCATACCGCAGATCATCTGGGACTTCCGAAGTCTTCCTCTATGTCCCAGGTCTGAGAGTTTTTGCCAAGATGAGGGTCCTTTCACTTTTAATAGATCGATATTAATTTGAAGGACGAGTTTTCTGATCAAAATTGAAATACCTGCTTGTTTGTTTGTTTGTTTTAAATTCAGAGAACGGGAGAGCAGTAACAGCAATGCGAGTTGGTCATCAGTAAAGCTTTCAGTTGTATAGCCGCTGTTTCTCTCTTGGCGAAAGCGAGTGGGCTTGTCTACTTATAACTAGTAGATTAAATGAGATGAAATCTGGTGTCACGTCTATGTGGGAGAGTGGCAAGTAGGAGTAGAGAGATAGGAGTCATATAGTACCCCCATAGACTTCGTTATCTGGTGCCACTTTTATTTTCCCCTGTTATGTCGGGTAAAACGCTCCAGACAACTTAACTGATAGTAAGAGAATGTTTTAGGTTTAAAGAAATAGGTAGTAGAGTAGTGGTAGATTATTGGCACATTATATAAGGATAGGTAGGTTCAGAAAATAAGTATTAATCCCCGTTAAAGAAGAAATACTTTAATATAAATCAACAGAATTGCCTCATGCAATAACAAGTTAACACATAATTAGCCAAATAATAATAGTGCTGATTTTAATTCATTAAATTTAGGCTATGGATATTTAATTTTCATCCGTATCACAAACTATTCATTTTTCTTTGTAATTGTGCTTAGCTTTAGAGGTGACTTGTGGCGGCGCTAAGGTTTCTTCTGTTATATGGGACAGGCCGTTTCATTCCAGTATTTTCAGTGTATCGCTTGTAAGATTTCACTCTGTCTCACTTGTAGCCAAACAACCGGTTGCTTGTTCACCCGATGGAGGCTTGGACTGTAACCTGATACATGTTGGTACATTAACCGATGCAAATTTGGTTAATAACCGATCTGTGAAAGTAGTGGGATGGGAAAGATATGTATCATGAGAACATAATAATCAATGCATATAACTACTAAATAGAACTATCGTGTATTAGCGACAGCACATTATTAGTCAGTGTAATTCGTGTAATGTAATTCATTCATTTGGAAGGTATACATACATACAATAATATATACATATATAAATATATAGATAATGATAGTAAATGAATATTTTATAATAACACGAGTTATCAATTCCTGTTAATAACATGATTTATTGATTTCTGTTATTTTAGATTGTGTCTACCTGCAACCAGGCGAAACACAATGTTAATTATCACTCCTACACACACTAGTTTAAATGGCATTAATTAATTTTAACACAATGTATGTCTATCACCCACCCTCATTCACACATGTTTCTCGCTATGAAGAAATTTAGAGTTCCTTATGGAAGCAGTGAGCTCTAAATAGATTAAATGGGAGAGAGCGATATTGATCACTGTCGTAGTTTATATGTGTTTCTCTCGGGAGTTGGGGAATCACAAGGAACCAATAATATTCCAGGATTTGAGCTTGCCTGGTTTACTATTGGTTGTTTTCTTTGGACCAATCGTGTTCTGTGTGTCATCGCTGTGAGCGTCTGTAATCTTGTTAATTCCGAAATTGGTCGGTTATGTCTGCCCGTCACATGACAGTCAAACACATGGCCCATCTCGCCTTGCACCAACGTGTGAATTGAAGCAGTCTCGATGCGGTGTCAACTCCGTGGCTGTAACACATGGCCTTTTTTAATTGTGCCTAGGGCAATAACGATCAACACATGGCGACGCTGTGATTGTAGGTATTGAGAATATGTGTTGATATATTTACAATCCTGGGAAAGTTGAGGGCGATTGAAATATATCCCTACATCTGGAAGTCCCCATGTCATTGCACATCGTCGTCATCATCATCATCATCATCATCATCATCATCATCATCATCATCATCATCATCATCATCATCATCAAATTAATAATCACCACCACCACCACCCTCATCATCATCAATCACATCATCATCATCATCATCATATCATCAATCATCATCATCATCAATCATCATCATCATCATCATCAACATCAAAGTAATACTAATAATAATAATAACAATAATAATAATAATAATAATAATAATAATGATGATGATGATGATGATGATGATGATGATGATGATGATGATGATGATGATGATGATGATGATGATGATGATGATGATGGCAAGAAAGATCCATTTGTAAATCGCTTATCTACTTTTTTATTACCACGTCCTGACATGGCTATTATATAAACCCCCTGGAGTTTTTACAACGCTCATTGGAATAAATAACAATGTGAAAATGAATGTAAGCTTCAATTTAATATACGAAAACAAATAAAATGGACGTTTCGGGATTTCCTTTTTTTCAACAAAACAGGATGAATGAAACACTACAGAAGAATGAGATAATGTGGTAGTGGGGTTGTTAAGATCTCATCTTATCAACGCCACTACCACATTATTTCATTCGTCTGTAGTGTTTCATTCATCCTGTTTTGTTGATAAAGGGGAAACCCGAAATGTCCATTTTATCTGTTTTTGTATATTAGATTGAAGGTTACATTCAATTTTACATGGTTTTATATTTCTTCGAGCTTCGAGCAGCAACATTTACACAACGCTCATAGTACGTGGGTGTCAAGGGCAGCCTTTAATGTTTCCATTTTACTCACATTTTCTGAACACAGAGTGTATTCTGACATCAGAGAGACCTCAACACTATCCAGAACAAAATGTCATTGATATGTATGTGCTCAGTACGAGGTTCACATATTTGCAGGTCTGATAACCGAACGCAATTATGGGCTTGTTTTAACATTGTTGTACTGGACAATGTTTTGCGTTGGTTTGATAGTATTTACATTACAACAATGAGCCCATAACCATTTGGGTTGTCAGACCTGCAAAGGAGTTCACGTTGGCTCGGTACAATTGAAGAGTGATTTTCCAAAACTCCCTAACTCCGTTTTTTTTTACCATTTTGAGATATTGAGGATTACTTTCTCTAAAATGTCTCACTCGGTTTGTTATTTTATCACATTTAAACCTCAAATTCACACAAATCTAGGGAAATTCTTGTGTCAATTGATGCTTAAAATAAAGTTTATATTTCAATTTATCTATCTCATATATCAAAATATCAAAAAGTAGAAAAATCGACTTAGCGAGTTTTGGAAAACCAGACTTCAATTATTGAAGGCAAGCAATGCATTCAGATATAATATTATATATATATCAATCAATAAAGGACTACACTGTGCATTATTTAACAAAATAGATGTGGATATCATATCGGGTGCGAGAAAAAATAACTGGCAAAGTTTAGAACCTGTAGCAGCTGGACCATAACCGATGTAGACGTCTAAGTCAGAAATTTCATCATAATCAAACCAATTTATTGAACGTTAATGTCAAAACTTTAAAAATAGAAATATTGAGAAATATTTATTTGACGATTGTTTTAATAGACACCTCAAATTTGCAATATCGAAGATATTGACGTAATTCTCAAATTTTGATGTGATCTGTCGACCCGCCATTTTGCTTTATGACTGTGAGTAGCCTTTATTTCCCCCAAGATCCAACTGATTTTCTTATGTCTTAGATAATGATTTGATTCCATGAAATTTGAATTGACCCTTTTAGCTCTGCTTTTTATGTAAAACGTTGTACGACTCTTGTACACTGTTTGACATCATTGTCCATGTTATGATGTAGTCCATTTTATTCAAATCAGAATTAAAATATCTATTTCAAATAATATATTTTCTACATTATATAACATTGTTAAATGGAAAACTTATTCCAAAAGCTGTCCCAATCGGCCATCTGGTTTTTCAACGAGACGGGGTAAACTTCTACGCTCTTCACACAATAAAAACAAGACGCAAAATTGAAAACTTTCGATATCGTTATTTTTATACGACTTTGACATAACCGGCATATTTTCCTAACAAATCTTTGATTTTTAATCAAACATAGGAAGTAATAATCCAAGGTATTGTTTTTGGTCCTTGCAAATTTTCGACGGTTTCTGATTTTTTCTTCGTACTTAAACAGCGTCACAATTTTTCCAGTTTTTCTTTCTCGCATTCTCTATATCCACGTTTTTATAAACTCTTTCTCACATTATGCAAAATGTCCCAGACTGACAGTCGAATTATTGAAATGGAAACACATTCAAACCAGCAAGAAATGTCATCCATTAAAACAACATAGGCAATTTGGGCTCCATGCAGCGTATCGGACCATTCAAAGTCCAACGTTTATC